>NC_060277.1:70725793-71025793 GCF_021613505.1 Equus quagga | reverse complement strand
CCTGGCCTGGCTGGAATGTGTGGAGCTGGTGGGTGGGAGAGTGGGGGACAGGTCCCCCTCCCTGCCCCCACTGAGGGCCTCTGAGTGGCCTCATCCTCAAGCCAGCTTGAGTGTGCTGACCGGGAAGGAGGGCATGGTGACCATGGTCACAGGGTTGAGCACCGTCTGGCCCACCAGCTGGGGGTGGTGCACCACCTGAGCCCCCACAGCTGGCTTTGCCATGACGGTGGCTGGGGGCCCCAACCCAGCTGTGCCATTTACTTGCTGGTGCGAGAGGGTGTGGGCGATGTGGCTCACTGCCACAGGCTGGCTCACTGCCACAGGCTGCGGGTACAGGGGCAGCTGGGAGCCAAGGTGGGCCACGTGGTTGAGGGTGGCAGGGTGTACTGTGATGTGGCCAATGGGGGGTGTGGCAGGTGCCAGCTGCACAGCAGGGCTGGGGGCCGAGGGGGCGATGTGGGCGATGTGCTTGCCACCCGGCCCCTGTAGAACATGGTTCACAGTCTGGATGACTGAGGCGTGGGTGGTGGCCGTGTGGGCGATGACTGTAGAGCCTCCCCCAGCCGCGGCCACCAGATGGGCTGGAGCGGACACCAGAGCCTGGGCAGGGGCAGCTGGTGGGGGAGGAGGGGCCGGCAGAGGTGTCTTCTGCTGTGGCGGTGGCTGCTGCCCGGGCAGATGGGCAGGAGACAGGGCCACAGGCTGGGAGTGGGGGTGTGGGTGGGGAGGCAGAGGCGTGGGGGCAGTGCTGGGCGGTGGCTTCGGCAGCTCCGGGTGGGGGTGATGGCTCAGCTTAGGTGGGCCCAGGCCGGCCTGGTCCTCCTCCATATCCTCGTCTATGTTGTCCTCACCCTCTGTGGGGGGACACAGGGAGAGGTGAGAGGGCTTGGGAAACAAGAAGTTAGAAATATAGATGTCCCTGGGGATACGATGGGGCTGGGGTGAGGGGCATCTTTTCCAGCAGGCAAAGGCCTGGCCAGGGCAGCTGTCATTTGTGAAGGGCGGAAGCAACATGGAACGGGTGGCAGGCAGGGCTCACCAGAGGCTGTAGAAGTGGAGGCCTGGTCGTCCTCCGGCTGGCCCGTCTGCCGGAGCACACGGTCGATCTCCAGCACATCCATCCACTGGCTCAGCTCGTGCTTGAGCTCCGCCAGCCGCTGCTGCGTGGCAATCTTCTCTCGCGCCAGCCGCTCCATCTCATGCTCATATTCCTTCTCCTTCCTCTTTAGGGACTGGAGAACAGGGCAAGGGACAGCAGGATACCCTGAGCAGCAGCCATGGGGCCCACAGATTACCATAAACATATCCCCACAGCCACCCCTGCCTCCAGATCACTCAGCCCACAGGGCAGGTCTGCACTGACCGGGCCCCAGGCTGACAGGGGCCGTTGGAGACAACACCTGCCTCCTGGTCCTGGCTCTGCCTAGTGAGGCCCAGCGTCCCGGGTACTGCAGGCTCTCAGGCAGGCGCCATTGAAAGAAAGCACAGATCCAGGTCAGCCCCTCTCCCATCCCCACATCAACTCTGTCCTGAGGGGCTTCCCCACCTCATGCCCCATCCACCCTCCTGGCAGCATCTCTCTCCATTCTGCAGAGAAGGACAGGAAGGGTAACACAGACTTCTGGGGTCATGCCCAAGGCCTCCACCGCTGTTCATACCATTCTGTCACTCACGGATACCACAAGCTACTCTCCTTGGAACGCATTCCCCAAAGAACCCCCAATGATCCTGCCCTTCTCTCCACTTCATCATTCACTAGTCTCCTTAACTTCAATATCCTTGGAGGATGACCCGCCAGACTTTGTGGCCGTTTCATCTTGACCTGCCTCCATCTCGTCTCCAATAGCTGCTGGCTCTGTACCTCCTCTCCAACTTCCTGGGCCCCTATGGTGCCCACCTGTGTCGCCACTCTACAATGCTCTATTTTCACACTGCCTACAGGCCTCCAGACTCCCCAGGCTGCTAAACAATCCCCACGCCCTGGAATGTGCCCCTCCTTTCACACAGTACCTGAGCTGCACTCTTCAATGAGAAATGGCTCTTGGGGTGATGGACAGCACAGCTGACTCGGACTGAGCACCCCTGGAGAGGTTTCTGTCCCTCACCACAGGTTCCAGGTTGCTCCCACTCCCACAACGCTGATGCCACCCCCTTCCCTAAGAACACCAAGAGGGAGTTCCCTTATCCACGGTGCCATATCCCTCTCAACTCCTTCAGGGCCACAGGTGACCTTGTGCCACTTAGGTTGCCCCCTCACGGAGGTGCTGGACGCCCTGCCTCCTAGACTGTGGCAGCGCTCCCTTATTAGAAGGGTCTCCAGTTTCTCTCTGCAGGAGGCTTATTATTAGCAGTTCCAAAGGCCAGCTCCTATCCTATTTCTCAGCTCCCTTCCAGACCAAAAGCCTCTCCCCTCCTCCATGACCTCCCAACTCTGACACTTCATTAAACCAACTCATCTAAGTCTCAACGGCTTCCCTGTTGCCAGCTTCTCCTCGGCGTAGGCATGTCCTGACCGCTGGGTCAACCAGACAACATGGACAGTGCTGCCTTGCTGCCTCCTGAGTTTCTTACCTGACCTGCTCCTCAACTTGTAGCTTCCAAGGCTCACTGGTCATGGCCAGGTGCAGAGCCCACTGGCTCTCCACACCAAACTCCCCAGCTCGTCTTAGTTTTCCTCTCCAAACTCTGTCTGCCCAGATGCTTACACACGGAACGCCCCCTTCTCACCAATCTAGATCTTCTCTGCTCCTCTTCTGAGACCACACCTGAGCCCCTACATTCTCCACTGCCCTTCCCCAACCCATGCCCTTCTCAGCACCAGCATGCACACCTGAGCGTTCAATGACATTGACTGTCAAGTAGTACTTAATCAGACACTGGCTCCTATGACCCCCTAAATATTTCCTGTTTTGTCTTTCCACCTCAACACACACTGTTCCTGTCCAACCCTGTAAGTGAAGGCAAGCGCTGTTCTATAATTAGCTTATATCCCCTGACCCTACCAGGCCAGGACAGAGCTAGGCACAACGTTTTGCCTAGCCCCAGGGGAAGGATCTGAGGGGACTTCACCATGTTAGCTCCAACCTCTATCCTGTCTCTCCCCTTCATCACAGGAGAATCACAGTCACCCAGTAGCCTTGACTCCATTTCCTATGGGCAGTTTTGCAGTAGTCTTTCCTGACTGTTCATCTGCCCCTCCTGAGCATGGCAACGTCTTCAACTCAACACACCAACTAGGACTAACTTCCCCACGCTCCCTCCTACAGCCCCAAACTCCTTGCATTTCTGACCTCACCAGTAAGAGATGCCTCAAACCATTAGTGCCTGCGACACATAACCCAGATACAGCCATGCTCTGTACTGGCCGGAAACCTGGTAGCTCTACACTTTTGTCACCAGTCCCAGGCTACACACAGTCCCTTCTACCATCCTGGCTTTGAGATTAACCTTCTCCCCATATTTCTGCCAGAAAGATCCCTCCCCTTACACACTCACCTGTTTGGTTTCTCACCTGGCTCTACCCCAAAAGGCCAATGCTGGACACGACATGAGATGAGGCCTCATCATTGATGTGAGTCAGCCCTCACTTGAATCTGGCTGCTGGGGGCTGGAAGTGGCCATCCTGAACTCTACTCACTAGCAGGGAGGGTAGGCTTCTGGCTCAGGGAGAGAGAACATCAGAGGCCAAAACCTCCTCTTCTCACTTAGCCCAGTTCTCCACAGGCCTAGAGGCCCCCAGAAAGTTTCCCCAGGGTCTAACTTTAGACCACATTGCTTCATCTTAGACCCATTTCCTTTCTAAGACTACCTAGATACCTGGTTTGGTAAATGCCCACTCCTCTTCCTGTTTCTGTCCACTTCACCGTGGCTTTCTTCAACTCCTTTACCACCTCTAAGCCACTATAGGTCTGGCTGGGTTCTCCAGCTTTCCCACAGCTTTCCACCTGGACACACATCCCAAGCCCTCAGTCTACATGCTCTGTGTGATCTCTCCAGTACTCCCTTCTGGCTCTCATCGAGTGCCCTGCTGCCCCCCATCTCTACCTGGCAACCCTCCTGACCATCTTTAACTTCCAAAAACGCATCCTGCTCCCTCCTGCTGGAGAAACTTTGGACTGTGCTGGGCTCTCTGCCCTCCACTTTGCCTTGGTCATCCGGAGACCTTCAGGTCTCAGCTTGAATGCCCCTTCCTTAGCAACAACTTCCCCACCTCCCCAGAACAGATCCTGTGATCTGTCCCTGTGACACCTGCATGGCACAGTCTTCCATCTTGTTTATAATCTGCTGCAAGACAAAACCCATGAGGATGCAGACCTACATTTTCCTCTTTGCTCCCCCACTATATCCTCAGAATCAGACACAGAGCTTCCCAAAAGTACCTGAATGAACAAATAAATGAGTGAAGTTCAGGATTTATGCAGTCTTCTAAGTTTTCGACTGTTTCTGCTCTCCCCTCCCTAAATATGTATCTATAAAGAGGAACGTGCCATTCCATCCTCCCCACTTCTTAATAATCGCAATTAAGTTAATATTTACAGAGGCCCAATCCTAACATCCTCACGACGAAGATACTATTAATTTTTTTCCCAGTTAGCCTCATCGCAGTACAGAAAGCTGATATTCGCAGAAAATGTCACCGCATTTGGACTGAGATTTTCTCCCAGGCCATATAACTGCGTATGATTGAGGGACCAATCAATAACATACTCAAGCCCACGTTCGGCAAATACATCAAAAAATAAGCCTCCTGGGTACCCTCGGAAACCCAAGGCAAGCCCCCGACGCCGTGCCGTCCGGGCCGCAAGCGAGGACCCGCCCCTCCCAGAGCACGCGCGCACCCACGCGGCCCGGGCCATGCTGCGTCACTCCCCGCCGGCCGCACCCTCCCTCGGCGCGCGCAGGAGCCCCGCCCCCCGCCCGGCCTCGCCAATCCGCGGGCCCGGCCCCGCCCCTCCCGGTGCCGGGAAGCGGCCTGGAGACGCGCCAGCACCTCCCCGCGCTAGAGGGCGGGCGGAAGGGCGCGCGTTCACGGGAGGCGGGGAGGGAGCCGCCGACTGAGAGCCGTCGCGAGTCAGGCTCCGGTTACCTCGGGGCTGTGACCCCGCAGTCGAGGCCGGGGGAGGGGTGGCGACCCGCTTCTGGCTCCTCGCCCGGCCCGACCCTCTACCATCCACTCCCGCCAGGGCCGTGACGCCGCCCAGCCCCCAGGCTTCCCAAGAGCGACGACCAGGGGACCCTGAGGCTCCTCCCCCCAGCTGGCAGGGAGCCCCCAAGCCCCTCCCACTCCCCAACGGCTCCGTTCGGACTCCGTCTCCGCGGCAGCGGAGCGTGGCCACCGCCCCACCCCCACCGCCGCCCTCCCCGCGCGCGCAGCCCGCCGCGGGTTTCCAGGGAAACCGAAACTCGGGCCGCCATGGCAACTAGCTTATCTGGCGGGCGCCGGCCCGGTGCCGCAGAGGGGAGCCAGGGCTCACGGCGAGGGGACACGGCCAGGAGGGCGCCCTGGAAAGGGCTTTTTTAAAACCCTGACGGAAGGAGAGAGTAGTTTTTAGAGGTTCGGTGACCCCGGGGCTGCTTGTCTCCCACTCAAGCTGCCGCATTCCTCCAACCCCGAGGTTTAACCCCCAAACTCGGGTCGTGGCACCTCAGTGCGCTCACTGCAAGGATCTGAATCCTTCTCGGGTAAAAGTCGGGGGCTTCACTGGCGCGCAGCCGACTGGAGGGAGCCACGCCCGGGGACACCCCTCCCCCGGCCCAGCGACAGACTCTTGGGCCGAATCCGGGTTCCGCCCAGGCGCTGCGGGCGGGGTGGAGGCGCCAGGCTGCTCCACGCCCTCCTCACCCGCGGGTGCTCTAACAGCGGCAGGCAGCTAAGCGGGGCCGGGCGCCGGGGTGACACGGATTCCGCAGGGCGGCCCGACGGGGGAGGGGAGGGAGGCCGAGGGCAGCACCGCTCCCGCCCTGCCCGCGCACGCGCGCCCGTCTGCCCGCCCCCTGACGGGCGGGGAGCCCCGTGACGTCACCGGGCCATGTGCTCAGCGCCCGCGTGGAGGAGGGCGGGGGAGCCGGGAGGGGGCGGGACCGCGACGACCGGGCGAGGGCGGTGGGGCGCCGGGAGGAAGCTGGCTCTGCGGCCGTCACCACCACCGCCCGCCTCCTCTGGGCCGCGCTTCCCTCCCCCATACCTGGATGTACCGCAGCGCCGTCCGCAGCACGCTCAGATTCGAAGTCTTCTTGTCGTCCACGTTGGGGATGTTTCTCTTCAGGGTCTCAAAGCATTCCTTCAGATGGGCCCTCCTGGGGAGAGGTAGCAGCGCGGGTCAGCCACTGCCGGGGGCAGAGGCACGGCCTGGAGGCGGGGAGGGAAGGCCCAAGGACAGCTTGGGGAACCAAGGGTGGGACCAGTCCCCACGGCGGGCGGGGCGGGCCCAGAGTCACACACGCTCGCACACACACCTGTTCTTCTCCAGTTTGTTGTGGACTTCTCTGGTTCCGATCCTGAAACCCAGACAGACAGGAGGCTCAGAGAGGAGGGCCCAGATTAGGTGGCCTTCCTGCCCCCTGTTCCCGTCCTCCAAATGCCACAGGCTTTTTGTCCCTGACATTTTCTCTCTATAAAGCAGCAATGGGAGATGCTCCTTCTGTGCCATGGCACGTACACCCCATGGAGGACACATGTATGCTCATAATTCATGACCCCTTTAACCCCCAATGCCACCTGTCCATCTGTGAGGAGATGGAAGTACTCCTGGGACTCAGAGAAATAGCCAGTTGACCCCATCCCTCAGAAGAGGCCCATAACCCAATACTCTGTTCAAAGGCTGGGAAATGCCATCAGCCCCAACTTTGGAGGAGGTCAGAGAAAACAGAAGTCAGAGAACAGAGAGCAATGGCCATTCCCCACTCCCGGGGCCGGGATGGGCAAGAGCACAGTGAAAATGTGTCCAAATATAGGAGGGCACTTCTAGGCTGGGGAGGTAGGGTACGGCCCTGAAGGCCTGGCTGGGGAGGGAACTTTCTCTTGCACACACAGCCCAGCGGGTGGGCAGTCCTCCTCTCCACCCCAACAGCTCTGACTCTGCCACACCTCACTCACCCCCCAGGCCTCTTCTTCTGTTCACTGGATTTGACTTCTTCAGCTGGTGCCAACTTCAGTGTCCCAAGAGTGGGTGGGGGTGGCTGCTGGGGGGCCAGCTGGGGCTGGACTCCAGGGTGTGGTGCGATGGTCAGGATGGGTGTGGGGAGGGGCTGCAAAGGCTTGGGGCTGCCAGTGGGCGGAATGGTGGTCTTGGAGTCTGGCAGTAGGGGAGCAGGGGTGGGCACCTGTGGCCTGGTGGGCAGGGCAGCAGACTCCTTAATGCTCAGTCCAGGGGTGCTCACCAGGGTGGGCTGGCGAGGTGCCAGGGGCAGAGGCTGGGCTGCAGGGGGCAGTGGTGGGGGTGGGGGCAGAGGCTGAGGGGAGTTGGTCACTACTGGAATAGGAATGACAGTCAGTGGGGTGGGGGTGGCAAGTGGGGGTGGAGGTGCCGGCGGAGGTGCTGGGGGGGACAAAGGCAGGGGTGGTGCCTCGTTGCGGGGTTCTTCCACTGGCAGGGCATGGGCCAGCCTGGCCAGGCTGCTGGCCTTCTTCTGCTCCTGTTCCCGCTCCCGCTCCAAGCGAAGCCGCTCCTGCTCATCTACGCAGAGAGAACACAAGGGGTGTCTGAGTGGGCCAACAGCCCTGGGCCCCAGCTTCACCTGTCCTCCAGCCATAACCCATCCTCTGACCGTGTCCCAGTCAGTGCTCAGTGACACCCCTGCTCTGCCTGAGACACCACAAATACCCATTCACACCCAGCCAGGCGCTGGCTAAGCATTGAGACACAGCAGTGAACAAATCACACAGACCTGGTCCGTGTCTTTGGGGAGCTCAGGGCGGGCGGGTGCAGGGAGGGACAAGAGACAGAATAACAGTCCAGGCTGGGGGGAAAGAGGCTGTGTAAAGGCAGAGCAGGAGCGTCCCAGAGAATGCTGGAGGCCTGGCAACCTGGAGGTTGAGGGGTTAGGCAGATGGTGAGCAGGGATGGTCAGGAGCAACAAGGTAGAGGGGAGCGGGCTGATAAGGTGGGCAGAGGCCAGTCCATAGAAGACCTCACAGGCCACCACAGGAGAACGGAGCGGGGCAGACAGATCATAGTTTCTGGGAAAGACCTTCAACAGTGTTTAGCAAGTACCTTGTAGAGGACAGGCAGTACCTTCATTTCACAGATGGGATAAATCAGCTCAGAGAGGCAAAGTGATCTGTTGAGGGTCACACAGCAAGACACAAGTAAAACTGGGGCCAGACCCAGCCAGGTCTCCTGACACCTGGCAGATTCCTGGTACTTGCTGTGCCAACATATGCTCACTAGGTGTCTACACACACACACACCCCTCTGGATCCTCACAAGAGCCCCACACCACAGTCAGGGTAGGGACACCACCTTCAGTTCCCACATGAGGAAACCAGGCCCAGGACTCTGGACTCCCAGGCTAGGTCCCAATGCCTCTGGTTTGTCCTCAGGGGGACCACACAAAACACACTTGGTCCTTCTCTGCCCTTTGTTATGCTAGAACTAATTTCCCCCAAATCCCCCTCCCTCCCTCCCATCCCCTCCACCACCAGCAGCACAAACTAGAAAGACACAAGGCAGCCAGAAAGGAAAGCTGGGCTTTGTAATAGGGGTGAGCAGGGCCATGAGCTCAGGCAAGCACGCACCCATCAGTTCAGCATCTCTGCTGAAAGCCCCGCAGGAAGGGGAGGCCTGCTTAGCAGCTGGCTGAGAACAGGGGGAGGGGAGAGGGCCCCTCTCCATCTCCACCCTGCCCCGTCCTCTCCCAGGCCCATCATTCCAGTCCCTGGGCTACAGGGCTGGGCCAGGGCCCTGGGGAGCAGCTGCAGCCCCCCAGGCCAGGGAGCAGGCTGGTCACCCAGCCCTCCCCACTGCCCCGGATTCACCACACTGCTGACTAACAGAGCTGACAGCACTGGCAGGTAGCCACGCCCCAAACACGCCCCCCCACAAGGGGTGGGGCTGGGGTATGAGGTTGGCTAAGTGCCCCCTAGGGAGGAAGGCATCCACCCTCCAACATGTTTTTCGGGCTGGGGTGGGGGCGGCCCCCAGCAAACCTGAGGCCTCAGGGCCCTTTGACCAATCAACAATGAGTGTGAGCCAGGCCTGCTCTGAGCCGAGCCCTCCCTCCTGCAGAGGAGAGCAAGGAGGAAGTAGAGGGGGAAGTGTTCCGAGAGGGGAAGCACTCAGTGGTTTCCCAGCAGCCAGAGTTCAGGGGCTGGACCGGGCAGCACAGGCTTCTTCCTATCTCCCCTGCCCTTCAGGAAGGGGAGCTGCCAGTCCGGTGCAGGCCTGCTCCAATGAGGGGAGGTCTTGCTCTCCTAGGCCTTTCCAGCCAGCACTAGCTTATGTTACAGGTGCAGAGAAAACCAGCTCTCTCTGCCCCAGCTTCCCAGACTACACTGGGAAAGAAGCCTGCTGAGTTCCAGCTCCGGAGCCCCGCCTGGGACATCCCCAGTCCTCTCCCCACTTGCCACCCTCTAACCCCACCTGCCCCCATCTCATCCCCAAGACAAGGCCCTGTAGCTCAGGGCCCAACACAGCCCCACCTCCATTCCTTTGACTGAGCCAGGCCCCTAACTTTCCTGGGCCTTGGGGCAAGTGTTCCACTCTCCCATAAGCGGTGGGACAGACAAGGCCCCAGGCCCCAAGCCCCAAGGACAGGTGCTCTGGGAACCCAGACTGATGGTAAACCTCATATTCCCCATGTTTTAAAGCAACTCCAAAGCTCACCCAGGAGACGGTAACCTCCTCCTCACCTACTCTCTTCCAGAGCGAGGCAGGTGCGCCTCACAGGTGCCAGGAGGAACCCAGGTGAATGGCCAAGTTCTATCACACCTGGATCAGCATGAAAAAGCTTGACTGGCGGGGAGGAAGAGAGCGTGCCCCAGGCCAGATTCAGCTCACCAAAGCTTCCTGCCTCCTCCCTGCCACTTGGACTCATTCCTTACTCAGTGATGACCCTCTCCCTGTGCCCTGGAGTGGGGGACACAAAGCGGGGGAAGCAAGCTGGCAGTCACTCAGGGGCCTCCCTCAGCAGCAAGATGAGTTTAGGCTCTTTAAAATAATGCTCTGCTGCACCCATGGGTGCACACCCTCCCTCACTCCCATACATGCACGCACACTCAGGCACTTTCCTTGGGCTCTACACTCAGAGAATTTAGCACGACTCCTCTGGGGTGATCCAGGGGCCACAGGGGAGAGTATGGGCATTGTGCTCCCTTCAGCCATCCCAAGTCACTGTGGCCAAAGGGGCTCAGCAGGCACAGGGCTGGGGCCTGAGAAGCCCACACCTGGTGCCCCCGAATGTTCAGGGGGATTCCCCCTTCATGCTGACAGGGAGCTTGGCACATAAGGCAGGCCCAGGGTACGACTGGGTCAGGAACCTGTGGACACTCCCACCAGCTCCCTCCAATCACGGCAGAAGAGGGTGCCATTCGAGCTACCTCCATGAATGCTAGAAAATGACCAGGCCCCCCTGCTGACCACCACGATGCCTTGCCCTTTCCTCTCTTCCTCTCACACAAGTGCACACATGCCCTAGGCTCATCATGTAAATAAGCTAGCTGGTCTAGGTCGGGAAACCAACGCTTGAGGTTGAACGAGGGCACAGATAAGACGATCCCTGTTCAGAGCTGCTCATCAGGTATGTACCCCGGGAAAGCGCTTCTGGTCAGCAGGGTCACATACCACCTCTTTCTCTCCCATCCTTCCCACCCCAAGTCAAAGGACAGAACCTCAAGAAGGAGATAAAATGAATTCTGGAGATTAAACTGCTGTGGCCAGATGCAGCCATCTGTATGACAGTTTTTGGAGTAGATGTGGTTTTCCAGCATCCACCTATCCCCTAAACCCACCCCCCCCCCCCAACAAGAAGCTGTGACTGGGCAGCTAACCTAGACCTCAGCTCAGCTCCTTGCCCCTGGTTCTCACCACCTGAGGAAGGGGGCTGGGCTCTCCAACTTAAGAGGGAATGTTCCCCGGTTCCTTCACAGTGTCACATACACACATTCTTACTGGTCAGCTCCGGATTTACTTATTTTGCAAAGGATGAGAGAGATGACAGTGTGAGTCTTGTACCATTCCCCATATAGCCAACCAGCCTAGGGGTAAAGTGAGGGTGAAGTGAGTGTTCCCTTGGGGCAACATCAGGGTCAATCCTGTTCACCTCTAGCACAGTGCCTGTTACACAGTGGGGACACAATAGGTATTCTTGAACTGCATTGTGTTGATGGTGGCAGCAGGTGACTCAGTCTCTCCAAATCTTGTGCACGCTCTCCCCCTCCCCCGCCCGTCGCTGGGCCCGCACGCAGGACATTCACGGTCACCAACAGCACTGTCCACCTCCTGACCCTGCTCTGGATGCCGAAGGCAAGGGGGAGGGGCGCGTGGGCTGATGTGCCAGCCCATCAGTTCTGCAAAACTCAAGCATCTCAGTCTCACATAGCTCGAGTGACTCTTGACCTTGAGAGGCCGGTCTACCCGACTAGGCCGACGGACCCGCAGCTTCCCCGCCCCTGGCCGGCTGCCGCTCCCCCCCCCTGCCTGCTCAGCCAGCGCGGCGGCGGCAGCACACGCTACAGGCGCGCGCGCGCGCGCGCGCGCACACACACACACACACACACACACACACACACAACACACTACTACCTCCTGCATGACTCATCATTGAAGCAACAATAGGCAGAAAGAAAGGAAAGGAGGGCGAAGCACTCTCTCCACCACAACCAACCCGGCCGCAGGGTTGGGGGATTGGGTTGGAGGGGACAGGACTCTCCGGATAGTGCACACAAAACGATCCAGGGCTGAGGCCCTCGTCGCAGTCCAGCAAACGGAGGTCTTCCCCCCAGCCCCTATTTCTGCATCACCCGGAGGGGCGCGTGGGGGTAGGGGTGGCATCTAAAATCTTCGTCTCCCCCACTGTTCAGGAAGCCCCCAAATTTGCCCATTCTCAGCCTGGCTCATTCCACAGTGTGGCCAGGGGTGTTGCCAGGAGGTCCTGGAGAGAACGTTTTGGGCGTCAGAGGGAATATGCGAGCTCTAAGTCTTGTCGCTCTGCGATTCTGAGCGTTTCCCTCGCCCCACGATCAAAAACAGAAGGTTAGGGCGAGAACCGACAGGTGAGCTCGGCTCCACCTTCGCAGGGCCCAGGCCCTCCCTGGGAGATGCCCAGAGGCCAAAGCTGGGGCCCAACCCTGCGCAAGGCCCCTCGCCGGCCCCACCCAGGCCCCGCCCCCGGCTAAACGCGAGGCTGCGGGGAGGGGCCGAGCCGCGCCGTCCCCAGCGGGAGTGTCCCCCGTGCACGTGGTCGGGGGCGGGGCCCATCCACGTCACCACCCGGTGTAACCAACGGGCTTGGAACGCAGGCACGCGCAACATTCCAGCCGAGAGCGGGTTTGGAACGCGCAGACACGCCACATTCCACACCGGCTAAAGTGGGGCGCAGCAAGGGGGGCCCTGGGGCTGCCCCCAGCGACCCGCGAACCGTTTCACATACACCCAATCAGCCCGGCTCTCGCCCAAACCCCTGACGCGCGACCCAGCCCAGCTCTGGGAGGCGGGGTCAGGCGGGGCTGGCCAGGATCATAAGACACGCGATGTCATTTCATTCTGCAAAGGCCGCCTCCGCCCCAAGCGGCGCGTAGATCTGCCGGGAGCGCCCCCCGCACCCTCCCCACAAGGCCAGGGAAGCCGGGGAGCTGCTCGGCGTAGAGTAATTCCCACCCCCCACTCCGTTACACACACGCCCACTCGTGTGCACTATACACTCGCCCCGTGTACACGTCCGTTCATCCGCTTTCCTCGAGGCTCGCATCACACATCCCCCGTGCACACACGCACACACACGCGGGTCTGCCACCTCCACGCAACACCATTCCTCACCCCACCCCCCCGGCTCACACATCCTTAGCGCTACCGAGGGCACCGCTGGCCCAAGCGAAAGAAGCCCCCCGCGAAAGGTGCACAGGGGGTGGCAGGCGGCTGGGGTGGCGCCCACAGGAGACAGGTTCCTCGCTGCATGTTAATGAATTCATTAATTAATTTCACTGCCCACAACACTCCTCCCCGAGCAGAGGCTCTTGCGCGGAGCTGCGCTCCCCGGCTTCGCGGGCTGCTAAGGAGCGAGTCCTGCCCGTGGTTCCACGTTTGTTCGGGGACCGGGGTCGCTCGCCTCCCCTTCCCCGGTGCCCCTGGGGCCCAGCCCGGCCGCTCACCACGTGCTCTCTGTTGTTGCTGCGCTTGCCATTCCAGGAAGCGGGCCGCCTCCAGTAGCGTCTCTATGCTCATCGCGCCGAGAGCTGCCGGGGGCGCGCCGGAGCCGAGACTGCGGCCCGCGAGCCGGGCACAGGTCAGGCTGGCGGGCAGGCAGGAGGGAGGGATCACCTCCGGGGGGCGACAGGGCTGGGCGGCGCAGCGCACTCCGCAGGGAAGAACGGGGGAGCACGGGGAGAAAAATCAATGTTTCCCAAAATATTTGCAAGATAGAATTTGCAAATGTAAAAAAATTTGATGCAAAAAAAAAAAAAGGCGGCACTGCCCCTCTCCTCCCCCCCCTTCCTCCCGTCTGATGCCTCCCGCCCCGCGGCCCCCGGGAGTCCCGCCGACAAGAAAAGGCTTTGCAACAAGATGGCGAGGAGGCACCGACACACACAACAAGGGAAGGAGCCGCGCTGCCCCCGGCCGCCGCCCCCGCTACTACACCGGGGCCGCAGCCAAAGCCCGGACCGGAGCCCCCGCCCGCAGGGCCGCGGCGTCTCACGAAGGGAGGGGCGGGGTCCGGAGCGGGCTGACCCGCCCACTATAGAGCGCGCGCGCACACGTGGCCTGGGTGGGGGTGGGAGAAGCTCGAGCCCGGTTCGCGCCCTGCATTTCCGCTTTCCCGCCTCGCCCCGCCCCGGTTGCAAGCCACAAGTTGTGCAAGGGCTGCGTGTTTGGGACATTCACAACGAAATTTGTCCTACAGGAGGGAAGGAAGGGTGGAAAATTCAAGACTTAAGTTAGCTCAAATAAGAATACTCCAGGTCCGGGAAACCTTAGGTAGAGACTGGCCTGACCCCTGGGTCTCCACTCCCTACCCACACGTGACCTAATTCCTGCAACCACCCGCCTGTCGCAATTCCCCCGGGATCCGCCCCTGGGCGGAGCTGTCGGCAGAAGGCTGCCAGAGAACAGGCGGGAGGACCGGAGTGTCAATCCGGTTCCGTATCTTGTCTCCGTTCCTCCCCCCGCAGTGCGTTCGCATCCTATTAGGCGACGTCACCGGGCCGCGGGCCAATGGGCGGGCAGGACAACACGGCATGGAGCAGCTCCACATGGACACCCCGCGCCGCCAGCCTTCGGTTTAAAGGGCCAGTGTCTAGCAGGGTCACACTCGCGGGTGCGGATGGGGCCCAAGGGAACGGAGGGTGCGACGCAGAGAGGGAAATTCCGCAGTTGTGCCCTGGCCTATCCTTTACTTTTCACCACCCTCCCTTTAAAACCAAGTCTGTCTCTTTCCTTCCCCTAAACTCTTGTCTTTGTCCACGCGTGTCTGACGTGGGTGGAGGCGCCAACTATGCCACCTTAGAGGCCACCCTTTGCTCTGGTGCCGGGGCGGGGGTGGTTAAGGCGAGGCCCCCCACAGATCAGATCAAGGGGGCGTGGCCCAAATCGGGAACAACAACGTGGAGAGCGGAAGCCCCGCCCTCCCTGCGGCTCGGCGACTGAGGCCGCGGGCGGGGCGCGGGCGCGGGGCGCCGGGCGCGCGGGAGGGGCCGCTCCGCCGGGCCTCCGCCTTGCTCGCTGGGAGGGCGGGGACCCTCGGCTGGAGCTTCCTACCGCCGCTTCTTGTGCTGGTATTTTTGGGCGTGCCTAGGGAGTACAATCAGAAAGTTAGACCTTTGAGATCAGCTTGCCGAAATCCTCTCATTTTGCCCGTAAGGAAACAGAGGCCCAGAGACGAGAAAGGACTTATCTAAGGTCACTCTGTGTTCCAGTTTCTCCTCGCCCGGTAGGGAGGAACATTTACCCCTGACCCCACGGACGAGTCTTTTGAAGCAGCTCTGGGGCAGGGCCCACAATTAGAAAAAAGGCATGGAGGAATATCACACTGCCCAAACGGGAAGGAGTCTGACAACTTAACATATTATGACTGGGGGCCAACAAAATTCTCACCTGAAACCCTGCTGTTCTGCTGCTTTAGTGGAGGCCGCATAAATCCTAGTGGTGCCGTTGGTAGTGACAGGCACAGACCAGTTGAAGACGTATTTGGGACACCTTGGAGCATGTCCAGCTCTGCTGTCCCAATGACGGCAGGCCTACGGCCCCTCGGTCCTGGCCCCACCTTCCTTTCTTTGCTAACCAGTTCAAACAGTGGGACAATGCCAGTTTGGTTCAGGATCCTGCGGCCTGGGTTTCACCATCATAAAAAGCCAGAAAGCAAACCTTTATGAGGACAGCTGAGTGGCCGACCACCCCGCTATTCCATGCCTTCCCATCTCCACTGCGGCCTCAGAGGGGGTGTGTTCCTATTTTGGGGACTAGGTACAGGAGAGCTAGACGCATAGAAAGCTGGTATAAATGCATACTTTCTGGCTTTGCTCTTTTCCTTTGAGGGCATAATGCATCCTAGGGAAAGAAAATCTGCACAGACCCTGGAAATCAAGAACCCAGTGAAGAAGAAGGTTGTTTGCCAGCATCAGTCTACAGGGGGCTCTGATCTTTGCACATTTAATGCCCCAGCAGGTGTAGCTGAGCATGGAAAGGCCATTACACACACAAATGCAGGGGTGCCACTGGCTTTGCTTATGATGGAGCTGGAAAGCAATGGGGAATTAGAGCACAACAGCCCAGTTCTTCTCCATGGGATGAACTCCCTTTTCCTGTGCTGCTCCTGACATTGCTTCAAGGTGTTTGTCACCTGAAAATGGGGAGTTTAAAGGCAATATATAGGTGGGGGGGAGGGAGTGTTAAACAATATGTATAATATATATAGTAGTGACCTGAAATAATGTTGTTGACCAAGTTGTCATTTTGTTTGAGGTCAGTACTGTACCATTCTGCCCAGTGGCCCAGGATGCCCAGAAAGCTACATCTAGCCATATCCTTCTGCTTTCCTCAAGTGGTCATGGCACTCGTACATCCCTGGTCTCTTCTAGAGGCTGAAGTCCAATTTTTCTGACTCTTCTTGTCGGAGGCCAGCTCTATCACATTAAGAAGGCAACCATCTAAAAAGTAGTATTCTGAAGACACTTTTTCCTTCAGGGGTTGGGAAGCAGGAGATAAAAGTGCAGTGGACACAGATTCAAGTGCCAGCCTCTCCCTTGCCCCCAATACCCCATCTGCTCCAGAGATTAGCAGAGACGCTTGCTATTTAAAACAAACAGTCTTACTGGCTTCACATGATCATCTGTTTATTTGGGTCATGTGGGGACAGCAGCCAGGGGATGTTAGGCAAAAGCAAGGGTTTAGAAAAGAGGCTTTTTCTGGGCCTGTTGTTGCCTACGGGAACCTAAAAATGGCCAAACAGAATTTCTCATCAACCAAGGTGTCCCCGAGTGGGGAATGGACAGTGCAGGTGGGAGACACCGATGGGGGGCGGGGTGGGGAGAATAAAAGGAAAGAAGGGAATGAATATGAGGGCTGTTCAACATTTTAGCCCCAGCTTCCTTTTCCAAGGGGGTGGAACTGGGGTAGAAGCTGGCAATTGTATTCATTCAAGAGAAAGGGAAAAAAAGTCTTTGATGTTTCAGCAGAAAAGTTAGCATGTTTGGCGAAAGATTCAAACCCAAGCCATCTCTAAAAATTTGTTCCTCAGGTTTCTTTATGGCTTCTATGTACTTAGGACCTTTGGGGCAGAGAAACCCTGGGCCATCCATCACTGCGTTTTTCTCATGAGAGAATTTCTATTTTCAGTCCTTCTCAAGTCTTGTGCACCTCAGCGCCCAGTTCCAACCCCTCAATTGTTAAATATGCTGCACCAGAGACTCCCTAATGAGACTGTCTTCTCCACAAAGCTTTACGTATACACACCACTCCAAGAGCTATGCAAGTCAGTTCCCTGACCCCTTGAAGTATAAGTAATGAATGGGACAAGGGCATGAAGCCAGAAGTGGAGGTATTCACACTAGATCCCACAAGAGGTCCTAACTCTTCAGGCCTGACTTCTCAAGTTTGGCAAGTGGTTTGCAGTTTTTCACCTATCATAGTTAAAACAAGAGCAAATGGAGAAAGTCAGCTATGAGATGCAGAGGAAGGGACAGAAAACTAGTAGACTCAGGGACACACTAGATGACATTCATTTAACAAATATTTATTGTGTGCCTAACATGTGCCAGGAACTAGGCTAGGTGTCCTTGTAGCCAAGATCAGGTGACCTTTGGTAAACCAGACTGGGGTGAAAGGTCACAGAGCAGAACTCAGTTCCACAGTAATACCTAGAAAAGGGTAGCTTTGTTCTCTACCACCATGTAGCACAGATCACATGTCTACACAAAGACCCATTAAGGTAGTGATATACTCATTTTAGAAGCTTAGGTTCCTAGATAACCACATTTTTCTAAGAAGGGATAAGAAGAAATTAAGTGAATTTAAGGTTGGATTGGCCAGCTGAACCAGATTCCTGACAAGCCCAGTCTGAATGATGAACAGGAGTCTGAATTGCTTCGACAGAGGTGTACCCTACAGGATACTCATTCGATCATTAGCAAGTGGGCTCCCCAGAGCCGAAGTTTCCACCCAAGTCTTCACCCACCTTCCTCCACTTGCAGTAAGTTGTCAAAGGACCTCTCCTGAACCTACAAACAGGTACAATCAAGTTCCACCTTCCCATATATGTACTTCCCCCTTCACTGCATCAAGCAATGTCACAGGTGGAACAGTTGAGATCACTTAGTTCAACTGCCCAAGAGAAGATGTCTTATCCAAGGTCACAGAGCTGCTTAGTGTCAGCTGGGATGAGAAGCAGCCTGGTTCTCCCCCAACTGTGTGGCATGGCCTGGCCTGAGGAAGTGGGTCCACAGTCCTTGAAAAACTCACTGAAATGGCTGATGATGGGGAGATAACTTCTTCCCTCCTGGCTAAAGACAGGAATAATCATTAACTTTGCTTAGTGGTGCCCAATAAACAAGCTTAGCAGATGAGTGAGATGGCAAGGAGCGCAACAGACTTAGGATCCAGGGGCAAGATGACCTCAGAGGACACTGTACTGCCTCAGGTCACTCTGAGGAATTAAATGCTTCTAACTGGGCCTGGGTAGACAGCCATTTCTCACGGTACTTATGTCCAACTTGAAAAGGTAAATGGGGGAAGGGGCAACTGGCCTGGGTGTGGACACTGAGTAATAAGGAAAGAAATGCAGTTCAGAAGCAAAAAGGGAGGAGCTACACACTCTGAGCTTTCCTCAGAAACCAAAGAGGCTAGCCAAGCTATGCAGCTAGAGATGGGGCCTGTGGATGACTTCAGAAGGAGGAAGCTGATCCAAGTGGAAAGGCACAAGGGATAAGGATGAGGATTTCAGTTATCCCTTTGGAGAGAAAAAGAGGTGGCTTGGGGCAGGCCCCATGGCTGAGTGGTTAAGTTTGTGTGCACCGCTGCGGCGGCCCAGGGTTTCGCCAGTTTGGATCCTGGGTGCAGACATGGCCCTGCTCATCAGGCGATGCTGAGGCAGCATCCCACATGCCACAACTAGAAGGACCCACAACTAAAAATACACAACTATGTACCGGGGGGGCTTTGGAGAGAAAAAGGGGAAAAAAAATCTTTAAAAAAAAAAGTATTCACTACATATGCTTAAATGAAAACTGGAAAAAGTCAGGAAAGCAACTCAACTAAATGCATCAATGTTAACAAAGATATGATACTATGAAAACCAGGCCAAAATAAATACAAGACGTAGAATGGATCTGTATTTATTTGTGCCTCTCTGCAGGGCAGAACAATGCTGCAAGATTACTTAAAAAAAAAAAAGAGGTGGCTTATGAGAGTAAATTAATTCAGGTCAAGGGAGGGAGACTGGGCAAAATTATGAGGATAGGCAGAGTCTTGGAATGTGAGTTAAGAACCAGATGGATGAAATGGGGGGGGTATGCTGACAATAGAGAAGGCTCCTCCCAGGACAGAGGGGAATACAATCAGTGTCCCAGGGAAAGGCCTAAGGTGTACTGTCACAGCAATTCAAGCTTACACCTAAGGAAGGCTGCAGGGCCAAGCCTTTAAAACGCAAGAGATCAGCTACCTGTGCTAGTGACTGACGCCCTCAGGGAGTATGTAAGGCCCAGAACAGTGGCTTGTCACTAGCTGGACTACCTAGATCCAGGGCTCAGCTCCACGCCCACAAACATTTCTTACCAAGGCCCCAGGGCCCATGGGGAGAGTCTATACTGGGCAGTGCTGGGGACACTCTAGGACACTCCAGGAGGTGGGTCCACCCTGTGCCTTGCCTCCCACTTCCAGACTGGGGGCTGGAGCAGTATGTGCCCCTGCCCCAGCCTGCTTGAGCCCCCGGCCCATCACCAGCACCTCAGAGGGCGGTGCTCAAGCTTACTGGTCATCTCTCAGAAGAGTGGCTCTGGGACAACTCTGAACCATTGGTTACACACAGTTAGGTCCCTAAAACCTCACACCACACACCAACATAAATTCAAGTGTTAAATGTAAACAATAATGCCCTAAAAGAACCATAATAAAAGAGCCAAACATTTTTCTGCTGCAAGGGTGTGAAGGAGGTTTCTACCCATAAAGGCAAAGAAAGAAAACATAAAGGAAGAGTGTGACACATTTGATTGCATAAACCCTCTAAAAGCTCCTAATTGTAAAAACAAAAAATCACCCATAAATAAAAGAAAAAGGTAAATGACAAAATGGAGGGAAATAGTGGCAAGATGTGCCCTTGCAATTCAATAACAAAAAGAATACTTGCATAGAAAAATGAACATAGAACATAATTTAAATTTTACAAAACAATAAACATATGAAATAATATATTTAACACAATTATGTATAAATATATGAAAACCCTTGACCTTGCCAATACCATAATAAAATTTGAAAAATGAAAATATTCTTGCCTATCAACTGATAAAGGATTTTTTAAAATTCGCCTTCTAGTGCTTTCAAATGAAGGCATGGTAAAAACAGGCACTTGTGGAAACATAAACTGGCACAACCTGTTTAGTGAGCAAATTGGCAATATATACGAAGAGCCTTTAAAAGAGTCAGATCCTCTGCTTCAGCGATTTTTTTTTTTTTTGAGGAAGATTAGCCCTGAGCTAACTGCTGCCAATCCTCCTCTTTTTGCTGAGGAAGACTGGCCCTGAGCTAACATCCGTGCCCATCTTCCTCCGCTTTATATGTGGGATGCCTCCCACAGCATGGCGTGCCAAGCGGTACCATGTCTGCACCCGCGATCCGAATTGGTGAACCCCGGGCCGCCAAACCAGAACGTGTGCACTTAACCGCTGCACCACCAGGCCGGCCCCTGCTTCAGTAATTCTTATATAAATTTATCCTAAAACAATAACACAAAGATTTTTATACAAAGATATTCACTAAAGCATTATTTACAATAGTGAAAACCAGAAAATCTACATTTCCAACAAAGACTAACTGGTTTAGTGAAGTAACACGTACAATATGGCATGTGAAGCAAGCAGGGTTGTTAATAAACCAAAATATTAACAGCGGTTGTCTTTGGGCAGTGTGGTTATTGGTAATTTTTATTTTCACAAGTTTTCTGACACAGAGACTACTTTTATAATCAGAAAAAGGTTGTCACAACATACTGTTAAGTGAAAAAGATTATAAAACAGTAATACACAGTATGACCCCACATTTGCTGTTTAAAAATATATATGCATATAAAAATACTAAGATAACAAATTGTAAAATAACTCCATTTTAGTGGAATTATAAATTCTTATTATTTTCTAAATTTCTTATAATGAAAATGCATTACTTTTGTAAAATGAAATAATTAAAGGGGAAACAATTCCTCCTGTGCTTTATCAGGAAGAGCCTCCTATCTCTTGATCTCCACTAACTTGACCTGTTGCTATGGGTCTCCTTTCCATCCTAGTCTGCCTCTCAAGCCTCTCTCGTTTCACCCCCATAAGCGTTTTTCTTCATCCTTCATCTTTCCCCCTATCTAAAACTGCTCTTTCTGCGGCTTAGCTCTGAAGTTCCTCAGAAATGGTTCAGGCTACCCTTACAGCCCAGGTGAGAGGCGAGGAACAGCACTAAGCAGGGGTATCATGGATGGAGAGGCTGGGCTGCATTTAGGAGAGATTTCTAAGGTGAAAGATTTTAGTCCCTGGTGGTGAAGGGAAGTGGAGAGAAGAGACGTCTCATCTGGACAGCTGAAGGGATGGGGATCAAGAATATAGGAGAGAAGCAGGCAGAGACAATAAGTTGAGTTTGACACAGCCACGGTCCTGGGGGAGGTGTCCAATAGGTGGCTAGGTATGTGGATGTTGGAAGTTGAGGAAAGGCCTAGATTTTGGCATGATGAATGTATGGGTGAACAGTAAGTAAAGTCATGGGAGAGAATGAGGCCAGCTAGAAGTGGGAGCAAAGAGCAAACAAGGCCCATGGACAGAATCTTTAGGATTCTCCCTTTAAGAGGAGAGAGCTCTAAAAAAGGAGGGTGGGCAGTAACCAGACTGAAGTAGCTGAAGTAAATGAGAGTTAGGAAAGTAGAGGCAGCAAATATTTGGACAGTTCTACTGCCCAATGGTAGAAGAGGTCACAAACAGATGGTCTATTAGGGTTTATAAAATACTGAATTAGTTGTCAGTTTCTCATAAATGTGGCGTTCTGGCTTCCCTCAAAATATCAGAAGATCCAACAACACTGGGCACCTATGTTTGTATGGCAGTAACCAGCTGGAATTAAATAAAAGCTACTTCCTTTTAGTCAGAGCATGAGCTCTGGCCCTTTTTGCCTGGCCCCTGGTGTAGAAGATGAAGAAATACTTCCCTTTGTGAATGAAAAAGTCCTTATTAGTGCTCATCTAGAGTTCACTGAAATACAGGCCAGAGCTGAATCCATAAAGCCCCACGCTTGGCCTTGAAGGCGGGAATCCTGAGAAAAAGATATCTGAAACATACCCCATGTCAGACCAGACTGGGAATCTCCCCTTCCCAGCAAGAGACATCAAGTCTCTGGAACGTAAATCTATGGGAGCAGGCCCTGCCTCAGCCACTGCCCCAGGAGGAGGTCCGGCTCAGCACTGCTCCCTGGATAGCCCTTTTTGGACAGTAGCACAAGCTGCCATTTCTCTGGGGGCTAACTGGCTGCTGAAGCCGGCCAAGTACCCCAGCTGGGAATTTCCTGGCTCTAGTTTCTAGACTCTCAGGCCACACTTCCTGAATGGGTCCACCAGATGGCACACAGCCTTTTCTTTTCTCCGGATTGACACAAGTTTATTCACCCTACCTAGGGAAGACGACTTGCTGTTTTTCTGACAATTGCTACCTTCTCCAGCAGGATCAAAAAGCACATCAGCTTTGTGTTCTGTAAGTGAAATATTTGGAGCTGCCTATTAAAATATTAAAAAATAAAACCCTTCTTCTATTATTATACAATTACACATTGTCAAAGAGTCATTATCTAATTATCAGTTATTTTACATTGATTCTGATCCAACATGTGCTTGCGCTAAACATTTTATTTTGTGGTTTCACTGACTAAAATATCTGCACTACTGCCAAATACAAAATTCTATGAAGATTTGGTAGCATAAATTAAAAACTAATCATAAGCAATTTCACTTATTAAGGCTCATTGATCATAGGCTGGAAAATAATATTACCTTAACGTACTAAATCGTGAAGTTGGGTAAGAGACAGATGCTTGTTCTCTCTTCCCTGTGTTCTGTAATTGAAGTCTCCTCCCCTAGAGGCAGGTCGAATGATCCTAGAAGTCCACTGCCATCCTAAGTGCAGCGCTCGGCTCAGATCTTGAGACGTGGCGCAAGATCCCAGTCTTGGACCTGACTTCAAAGCCCCTTCTGTGACTTAGCTCTGTGAACAACCTTAGGGACAGTCACTTAAGCTCTCTGAGCTTCCATTTCTTTAAGCTATCACACAGGGACACCACACTACGTGGCAGGGTTACTAAATGAGACAATTTACGTAGAAGATGGCCAATCAATATTGGCTCCCCGTTTGTCCCCCTCCAGTAAAGGGAAGCCTGGGTTTTGCTCTTGGTCAAAAAAAGTGACAGAGGTCTCGGCCTTTTCACTCAAGTCTACTGGTAGAAGATTTTCTGACCAAAAATTGAAAACTGAAAGAATAAGAATAGATGAGCAAGTTGAGAAGCCTCCTCTTTGTTTATGCACCCTTCTAGGTGTTTTAGTCCTTCTCTTACTTATCTATAACTGTGTGAAGCAAGAATTCCTCATCTTTTGTATGAGGAAGCCAAGGCCTAGTGAAACTGACTGACCCTGGAACGAAAACCCAGGCCTGATGAACTGTGAGGTCTGGGCTCTCTTCTGTTTTTCCTTCCCCTGGAAAAGCATCTGGGATTTACACATCCTTTGCCCTCTTGAGAACCATCATATACAAGCCAATTCTGCCAAGTACACCTGCACTTTCTGGTCCACTCCTCGTCTCAGTTCCCTGGCTCATAATAAGTACCCATGATCCTCCACCTCCCCACAGAGAGCCTAGTGTCCCTGACGTTTCTGCTTGGACTGAGACAGGCAGATAGGCTACACCTCAAAAGGCATTCAGAGGTGCAAAGCCTTCACTCAGTAACAACACAGCTCCCCAGAGTAAAAGCACAGCCTCCAAAAGGGAGCATGAGCTGTTCCAACCAGCAATTAAAAAAATAAACCGCTGTTTTAGTCATCTGGATGAGTCACAGCAGAGGATCTGAATGTCTTTACAGAGCAGAGCGGGAACTCTCTGGTATGTGTGTGAGGCCCTGGTGCTAGTGGGGTGAGCCCCATGCAGGGTTTTCTAATACTATGCTGGCACCAGCACCAGGAGGTTTGTACTAAGGAGCATTAGAAAGGTTCAAGATCAATGCCCTGCTCCAGGAGGCAGAAGCCAGTCCATTCTCACAGGTAAGCCTCTTCTCAGTTTCACCAGGGTTAGTGCCGTTTGGCAAACCAAATCTCCCGAGCACTGACTTCTCTAAAAAAGATGTGGTCACGCCCCCCTTTCCTAGGGGAACCTCCTGGATGGCTGTAAAAGTGCTGCACCGCTGAGACTTTTTCTGCTCCCAGAGGGCTCCTTAGTTTTCCAAATTGGATTTTCTTCCTCCTAACGTGGAGATCTGTTGAGTGGCCGCTCATAACATCTGATCCTGTGCCATAAACATAAGGGTAGATGGAACTTCTCCTTGAAGCCACACAGACCCCAGGGTGAGTAATTTACATGTTCCACACACAAACACCCCTTGTGGAAAGAAGGCCCACTAACCCATGTAATACACACAACACCAACTGTGCCCACTTTTGATGTAAACAACACATTATATGCATGCTAGTCACCCTGCCAGATAAACCAAAACAAGAATTAAAAGACAAAAGAACATCGGAAACAGTTTCTTTCTTAGAGCTCTATTAATCTTCCTGGAACATAAAGCTTTTGAAAAGTTACTATTTAAGATCACTAAAAATTCACCTTCAGTACCCTCATTAACTAGATACCAATAAAAAGTTGATCCAAAGGACCACCCCAACTTGGATATATTCTAGAGTAGCAGGACAGATGGAAAGAAAAGAAAAAATAGTCAATTGGGACTATCAAGAAAAATAAAAAGGTTAAAAGATTATGCCCAGATAAAAAGACCACAGGGTGGTGGGTTTTTTCTTCTTTCTGTTATTTTTCAAATTTTATTTATGTGAAAATGTACTTGTTTACATAAAAATATTTAACTGGTTAGCAACTGGATATTCCAAGAAAATACCAAGGACACAATTTTATCCATTTCCACAGTGAAGTTAAGGCGCTTCATAAAAGGGCCAAAGATGCCCCCGTGTGGCTAAAGAGGAAAATGCTGTGGTTTAAGTAAGATGGACGGGCTACTCCTGTCTCTTAAGAGGACTTGGATTTTCCACAGGCTTTGGCATCTTTTCCACACCTTGTAGTTTTATTACTTGTCAGAGCTTAGAAGATGGTGTGATCATATGGTAAGCTTTGACTCCCATCAAGAGAAGAGAGGTTTCACGTTTTAAAAGACATATACTAAAGTTGTAAGAAATCAACATGAACCCTTAAGATTAGCTGAACCTCCACCATGGAAACACTGACCCTGCTAGGACACGCAGGAGTGCTCCGGTGCGTGACGAGTTGGGCAAGGATGTGGGGTGAAGGAACCACACTGGTGGAAGCCAAGCAGATCCCAAAGAACAAAAGCAGCCTTAGTCCCCTTGGAAAACAAGTTCAGCCTCTGTTCTCACTCTAGTTATCAAGAGGTCAGAAGCCAATGCCAGGGACCAAAACAGAATTTAAGATAATACCACAAAGATTTAATTCCATACCAGTCTATCAACATGAATTTGACCTCCCCATACTTAAGGCAAGTATCACTCAATATTATGATACATGGGTGAATAACCTATTTCTTTAAAGAAAAAAATTCCTTTCCCCCCCTGTATCAGAGGTCTATGCTATCACACATCACACAATTATAAAGTATATGCATAACTAAAAGAACTTTTAGATGTCTTTTAAAAATGTCTCCAATGTTCTCTCATTAGATAGAAATAAACTATTCTTATCAGAGAAGAAAATGAAGATATGCAAATGCAAAGAAGGCACTCAACAGCTCTAGTAGTGGAAGCTCCTTCATCACATACTTTTTAAATTCTAAGAGCGTTAACACCTACAAAACCTCCTCCATGACACCAAGCCTTAAACCTGGGCCACTGGAAGAATACAGACACAAGATCCATTTTTTGTGTCTCCAGTTACACAGAGTATTCTCGGGAATCTCTAAGTACTAGACTTAAATACAGGCTAACACTGCGCCTGAAATACATTTTGAACAGACAAGGAGTATAAATAAATACATTACTGTTAATAATATAGAAAAATACAAGATGTTAAATGAAAAAAAGCATAATATAAAATTGAATACACACCATGAGTACAACCAAAGTTAAACCCACACACTCACATACCCCATCTACAGAAAGAGACTAGAAGGAAACACTAAGATACCAATAGTGGTTGTGTTTAAGACGGCTGAGACTTAGGAGTGATTCTGTTGCTGTTTTCTACTTTCATTTCCCCAAATCTATAATGAGCATGTGCTACTCTTTTATAATGAAACAAACAAGCAAACAATAAATACTTATTGATCACTTTTCCAATAAATAGTTGCCACCTAACTCAATTATCTTAAAATTCTATCAAGATGGAAACTAGGTTTGGGTCCAGCACATGATTCCAATGTGTCATCAGAACTAAGCACAGGGGGTGGTGTGGGGGGCACAGATTATTGGATGGGAAGAATCCAAGGCCCTGGACTGAATCTTGGCTCTATGAGGCCCTGGGCACTGGTTTCCTCATCTTATCAAATGAGAGGTTGGACTAGAATCGTGGTTCCCAATCCTCAGTGGGTTACTGATCCATCTAAGTCAGGGACCCTTCTCTCCAGGAAAAAAACCCACACATGTTCACAGAGCTTTTGGAAATAATCCAGGAAGTTTATGGATTCTCCAGAGATGCATGGACCAGGTTAAGAACACTGATTGGTTAACAGGTTCTCTTCTGCAGCTCTGTCTCCAATGCCACAGGGAGGTATAATATGGTCCTTTTCTCATTTCCTGTTTTTCTGCTGAGGGACTGGTCTAGCTGCTGCCAAAATATGCCAAGGTCATCAGTTTTCTGCCCTAACCAACAGCCACCTTTCAAAAGCATGGCTTAACCACTCATCCCCAGTCTTCCTTGCAGAGGGTAGGGAGCTCTGGCATCACATTCAAAACTTTCAGTCTAAATAGAACCCTAGGCTACTGGTATAAAATCAAGCTGTGACAGTCAAGCACAGCAGAGGGTAACTGAGACACCAAGAGAACAAAAAAAGGGACTCCTTTTCCAGAGGCATTCCTGCTGAGCCCTGATATTCCAATTAGAAACATGTTTTAAGGCCTCAGAATTCTCCAATGCTATCAGGTAAGCATAGAGGGGAAGAGAAGAAAATCCACAAAAAGCAGTATTTGATCAGCTATAATTTGTATACCAATAGATCAGACTTTCTTAAGCAACCTACTGCACCTAACTATCTTGCTCCATTTCTTATTTCTATCATCAATCATTTACCCATTCGAAGCCAAGAAAATACTTTCCACAACCCTAGGATTCAAACAGGATTGACAATTTTCAATTCTGAATACTCTTATATTAAACACAAAACAAAGCTCCACTTTAAATGTCAAAACAAACAAAAATGATACAATGGTGAAGCCGTTACAAAACAGTACTTTTAACAGGTTAGAGGTAAGGGTATGGCTTCATTCTGCTGTGCCTCATCTGGGAGTTGTGCTTACCTAATTCTGTTTCTGAAATAAGCAACATCAAAACAGGCATGAGTTAGGAATGTGACATTCCCAGGTGTCCTCAGATTGGCCCTTCTTCCTGGCATTACTAAGCTTTCCTTCCCTGACTCCCCCACCACCTAGCATCAGGCCAGTTCTTTTCTCAGGATTGACACAGGGTAATCAGTCATATGTACCCAGACAAAGTCTTCAGTCTTGAAGTTGACTCTAGAAGAAAGCAGAGGGTGTATCTGCCCTGGTGTACTGCCTCAACATGGGAGAGGAGAAAGTCACCCCTGCTCGAGAAGCAACTATGGGTGAGAGAGAGCATGACACTCTGTTCAGTTCTGACTCAGACTTCAAAAATAATCCTTTTGGCCTCAGAGAACCAGTCTAAAGGTAAGGTGATCAGCTCAAGTCAGGTTTAAATCCCTTATGAGTTTACTGATGGCTTTTTGTTGATGCTGATAACCACAATTCTTCCTCCTGAACTACCATACTACAATGCCCTGTTTAAAAAAAAAAACAGGGAATTGGGGGGTGGGGGGAGTGTGTGTGTGTGTGTGTTTAAAAATGGACTAATTTATTTGTTTTTTAGGACAACTCCACATAATGGGCCAATGGTGGAATTCCTCTTGCCATCCCACAGGCCACTCCAAAGCAAGCTGCTTTACACGACTTTCCCAACTATGCAAAAAGTTTGGAGTTAACTAGCAACAAGCCTGAAGATCTGGTTACGTATATAGGTACAAAGCTGGTTCATCAAATCCCTGTTCTGGCCCTCAACCCAATGCATTTCGACCAGGGCATCGTCTACCTCCTTCTTCACGTTTATCAAACACTTGAACAGGTAATGTCCAGCTACTTCCTGGAGATGATTCCCCCTGTCAGACACTGGGTTGCTGGACTGCTCAGAAGCCTCTTCGTCTTGGGCTCCATTGCTAGAGCTTTTACAACTTTCCAAAACCTCTCTCTCTCCCTTTTCCTCATTCCTTTCATCCTCCATGGGTTCTGGGTTTTCTTCCTGGGAAGGTGAATCTTGCTTTGGGCCATGGCCCTCAGCACTGGCAGTCTCGCCTTCCTGCAGAGTGGACCCACACGGGGTGCTCTCCAAGGGGCCCTGAGCCAAATCTTGGCTGCTGCCAGACTCTCTGGGGGTGGACTTTTTCTCTTCCAAGGCTTGGATGACGTCCTCAGGAGCTCGGGGAACCTCTCTCAATTGTCTCACTCGTTCTCTTTTCTTTCTCCTTAAATGAATCCAGGAGTTTTCTACGGCTGTTAGGAAAAGGCTAACTTCTTCCTTTCCACAGGGAACTCGTTTATGCTGGACCTATTTGGAGGAAAAACAGAATTTTATAGGAAACCACTTTTTTCTTCTCAAAACTCCTTTTTAAAAAAGAAAAAAGAGAGAGAGATTATTCTAAGTACTTCTTCAATGTGCTTAACCAGGTACCTTCAAATCAGTGAGAATTTTTTCAATCCATGTCGTCACAACTACTATGCCTTCCACCGTCTCAGAGCCCAAAGATGATGCTTTGAGGGATAATTCTTTCATCACAGACTCCAACACTACAAATGTAATGGGTTTTCTCGGCTTCTCTAATTTTCTTCGCTTACTTGGTGGTGACTGAAAGGAAAAGAAGGCATGAGAGAAGAGGGGAAAGTCATCCAAATAATTAAATCCCATGTATTACAATGAACTCAGCTACACGAATTTCCATAACTTCTGCTATCAAACACAGGGCACTGAAAACACAAAGGCCTTTCATGTTTACTTTTCTTACATAAAAAAACCTTATAAAATAGGTTTATCACTCCCCATTTTGCAGAAAGGAAAACTGAGACAGAGAGAGGCTGTGTAACCAGCTCAAGGTCACACAGCTAGTAACTGCAAAGTTAGGATCTGAACCAGAAACCCAGGTTCTTTCTGCCATACCGTGCTGCCTGTGTTCTGGCTATCAGTATGTAATCTTAATTACTGAATGTCCTTAATCTATCTGTTGTGCCCAAAACAGGCCTATGCAATTATTTCTTTCATGGCATCTCAAGGACCCTGGGGATACTGTGTTCTTTTTATACTCTTCCTACTCTTTCTACTCGTCTGTATTCTGAGTTTATGCTTGCTGAGGCTTGAAGGCAAGGAGCCGGTGAACCACAGCTTGTAAGATCACATGCTAGGAATGACCAGGGCCAGCAGAATCACATGGGCAGAAGAGAAGGGCTGCTGAAGCTTGGCTAATGTCAGGGCCAAGCCAGTGGCTAGCTAAGCACTGCCCCTCAGCTGGGGAGAGGGGACACCAGCACTGACAAGAACATGTGAAAAGCTGGTTCCACATAATTCAAGACTGTCATCTTTCTATTCAAGCTTGGAAAGTGAATCATACTCTACCCACTAGAGGGACTCAAGTTCCATTTTAAAAACCAAATGACACGTCTGTATTTAAAATTTATTTCTTTAATATGTCATCTATACTGAATAAAAAATAAATAAAATTTATTTTTTTAAGTAAAAACTTACTAATTGTTTCTTTTAAATGACTCTTAGCTAAGACCAGATATATTATGGATGCTTCATTTTAAGTGACAGACTTGTACTTGTTGACTAAATTTATCAAAACTTTGAAAAATAATTCTAAGATCAGGGTCAAAACAAACAGGTGAGGATTATATAGAGAAAGGCTCAAAAAGAGAAAACATCTAGTCAGCTCTTTTTTTTTTTTTGAGGAAGACTAGCCCTGAGCTAACATCCACTGCCAATCCTCCTCTTTTTTGCTGAGGAAGAGTGGCCCTGAACTAACATCTGTGCCCATCTTCCTCTACTTTATGTGTGGGATGCCTGCCACAGCATGGCTCGATAAGCGGTGTGTAGGTCTGTGCCCAGGATGCAAACCAGTGAACCCCAGGCCCCCGAAGTGGAGTGTGTGAACTAAACCACTACACCACCAGGCCTTTCTCCCTAGTCAGCTTTGAAAATCTTTGCCTATAAAAAGGAGCTCCTGATAATTGTGCTCCTGTTAACTTCAATTCTGCCTGGAAACAGTGACAGAGCACACACAGTAAGGTCCAATGGCTGAGCAAGGTCTTATAAGAACTAACCAGCAACCCCATACCCCATGCAACAAAACAGCTAGTTTATTCTATGCTAGAAAACTTTCAGAAGGTATTTCTAAGAAACAATCCACATTTTCTCTTTATATCAAATATAAATTAATAAAAAATGGAAATTAAAGAACACTGGAAGACAAGTTTAGAAGGAAAGGACCAAAACCAAAGGGTGTGTGTATAAGTAAGAACCTGCTCTTGAGAAATGGATAGTGGACTCCTAGCCCTGTCTGAGTCTGAACTTGTTTAATTAATGTTTCAGACAAGATGAAAAAAATTAACAGGGACTGTAAGACAGTAGCATTGTTATTACTCAATCATGCAGCATAAGCAACAATTTCTACAGTCTCCTGAGAGCCTAACACTTTGCACTCAAGAGCTTAAGATACAACTATTAGGCTGGGGAGGAATAGAGATGGTAGTGTGTAGGAGGAGAAAGGCAGACAAGAATCAGACTCCCCATTCTACTTCCCAACACCCAAGGCTGATACTACAGCGAAGTCACTGTAACAGGGCCACCTATGACAGCCCACCCAGCACACCAAAGGTCATCCACGAACAGGCCTAAAAGAATAGCACCTCATATCTCTTCCGACAGAGGCAGTAATTATTTGTGCTCACAAATTCCAACCAGCAAAGTGAAGATATTGCTGTGTTTCTCATTCGCCATGCTAGAGCTGGCCTGCAATACTCCTCCAAAACGGACTCATCGTCACTTTACAGGAGAGAAATGCGTCCTCACCAAACCTAACAAGAGCTCTACCAAGGATCCACTTTCCAAGTTCTGAGGGAGTCAGAAACAACAAAATAGACAATTTATTGCCCTTTATCCCAGGACTAAAATGAAAGCTTCTCCACCTCATATATGGCTCCTTTACCTTGCATCCGGCCCCAGTTATCTATATACAATGGTCAATCAACAAATCTGGTATTTCTGAAGATTTTTAGTGAATTGTTTTAATACACACATCCACATACATATGCTCAGGATTGTTTTAGTTTGACTCTATTACAGAAACTAGGCATTCAACAAACAGATAATTTATACTCTAGAAATTCTCAAAGTTTTTAAATGATTGAAGATTAACTTAAGCCTGGCTTATAGCAATCATTCCTTTTCTCCTCTTGTTTGTATGGGAAATTCTTTCTTTTTTTAAAGAACTTTTAAAAATTTTTCCTTTTTCTCCCAAAGCCCCCCAGTACATAGTTGTGTATTTTTAGTTCTGGGTACTTCTAGTTGCGGCATGTGGGATGCCGCCTCAGGGTGGCTTAATGAGTGGTGCCACGTCCCGCACCCAGGATCTGAACCGGCAAAACACTGGGCTGCTGAAGCAGAGCGCACAAACTTCACCACTTGGCCATGGGGCTGGCCCCCTTTCTTTCTTTTTTAAAGATTTTTTTTTTTAATGGGAAATTCCTAATAGGCAAGGGCCAGAGTAAAATACAAGAGCAGGTGTTAGAAATTAATAGTTAAATTCAACCCCACAGGTCCTTGGTATTGGTAATTTTATACCCTGCTACAATGCTAGTAAACAGAAGCTATCTGTTTTTCCCCAACTGAAATGATCTTATTTTGCTAATATGCTTGTAATCTCAAACCACAAATATTTTAAATAAAGAGTGGTACACTCACTCAAACTGTCGTAATCTAGTTTAGCAGGCAAGATAACATAAATAATTCAACATTTTCAAGTGTAATAAAAAAATAAATCATTTACAATGGCTAATTCAGTTTAATGCGAAGAACCAGAAGATGAATTTACAACTGATTTCAGATTAGAAAATGCACTAGTATATCACCCAGATGAAATTATAATGTGAAAGAAGTTTGGTGGGGAGTTGTAAATCTCATAGGGGATACAGGTCTTATATCTTTGGAATTGCAAGGATTCAATGAAGAGTAATCAATAGGAGGAGGAGCTTCAAGTGTTATTTTGTTGCATCATTAAAAACACATTAGACTGAAACCAAAAATTGGACAAAAGCAGTTCTTAAATTTTGAAATATGCTTTACCTAGCAGGGCTGCCTATAAATTCCCTACATCCTCACTCTTTCTTTAATTTCTAGATCTCAGTGGTGCAGTCAAGAGACCTTCAAATCAGGTGTAACTTGACACAAATCCGTGTAGCATCTGCTATGCTGCCAAAGTTCTGCGTTAACTATAGCTAAGACAAAAACTTCCAATGAAGCCACAAGCTGCATGAAATCACTAAGTTCTCCCTGGTATCTGCAGGAAAAGAAGACAGTCATTCACTAGAGATCTGCTGAGCATGAAGCCACGGCCTCCTTGTTGTGACAAAGCAGCTTCTAGAATGGTCCTGATTCGGGGAAAGGAGTGCTCTTGGCCACTGCACTGGAGTCTTCGTTGCTCTACCACACTCTGAACGGCTACTGCTCCAGGCCCTTCAGGAACAAGCAGAATGCCTGTGAGCTGTTATTTGGCACAGGCCGTCATTATTTGCAGAAATAAAGCCAAGGAGCCAACACTGACACCTGGCTGGAATACTGACAGGAGGTGTGCTGGGAAGGACAGCCAGATTATCTCACCAACTGTGTCTTATTCAAACACTGCCATGAAGTAGACTGAATACTTTATTGTTTAGGAAGGGTGCAGCTTCCTTATTAACAGTGCAGTGGGTGTTCCTATTATCTTAATCTGACAGGTTACTACTTAAAACTGAAATCAATCCCAGGATACATGTAAAAACTGTACAAGTAAGAAAGCAAGGGGAAGAAAAGTTTATGTAGAATGCTACCTATCTAAGAAGGCGTTGGTTATAACTCTTTATGTGTATTTCCTTATATTAAGAAAATAAACAACGGAAGGATAAATTATAAAATCATTTAATTGGTAACCCATGGAGAAGTGAGGGATTAGGGTGAAAAAGACAAGAGAAAGAAGCTAGATTTTCTGACTATATCTTTTTTTTCAGATTCGATTTTCGAAACCATGTAAATATCTTTTACAATTATAAAACAAAATTTAACACAAAAAAAGACAATTCCTAAGAATATAATGTAAAATGAAACAAATGAACCTGTGTATAGACTAGGTGGCATAGACCCACAAAGAGGAAACATTCCAAATAACTTTAAAATCCATCAGGACATAGTCCCCAAGGACAAAAGAAATGAAAAAGGAAAAAATAGCTATTTTCACAAATCATTTTCTTGATGGTAATGTTAATTCTGAGATAGTTGTGGGATACTGTGGACCAAAACAAAGAAGTAATTACGTAAGTATGGTTGAGGACTAAGATTTTTGGTATGCAATTTTTGAACGGGAGATATTGATGGACAATTGACGAAGGTAAGTAGAAACTGAATAGAAAGTATCACGGTGGGGGCCGGCTCAGTGGCGCAGAGGTTAAATTTGCACATTCCACTTTGGCAGCCCAGGGTTTGCTGGTTTGGATCCTGGATGTGGACACGGCACTGCTTGTCAAGCCATGCTGTGGTAGGCGTCCCACATACAAAGTAGAGGAAGATGGGCATGGATGTTAGCTCAGGGCCAGTCTTCCTCAGCAGAAAGAAGAGGATTGGTGGTAGATGTTAGCTCAGGGCTAATCTTCCTCAAAAAAAAGAAAAAGAAAGAAAAAGAAAGTATCAGGGTGAACTTAGGATGTATTTTATCTTTAAAAAGAAAATAATAATTCCTAACTCTACCCACTGAAAAATCCTAGAAACAATGAGCAACTTAGTGCCCATAGATACCTTTAAATACCATTTCCCACTGAAATTAACCAGATGTCCCTGGAGAAATGGTTGATGCCAGGTCTGGGACAGGAAAAAATATGAGCCATGAACAACTTATCACCGTAGAAAGCAAGGAAGCTACCAAAGACTATGATGGTCATGATCAGAGCACTCGGGAATCAACTTTGAATAAACTCCTCACAGCCAAAGCAGGGACACAACTTGTGCATCAATAAAGAAGGCAAGTGCAATGGATTGAAAAATATTGAAAATGCAAATCCATGAGTTCATAACACTCCAAAAACAAAAACCAAAGCACCCTCTCTGGCCACTGTGGGAGATGCTAAGGAACCACTAACTCACTATTTTTAAAACTGAAAACTAAAGTAAAATAATCAACTATTTATCCTACCTTTACCAGAGGAACTGTACCTCAAGGTAACCAAATAATTGATAAGGGGAAGTTTCTCTTTATAAAAGTACTTAGCTAATAAACAAGGTACGATAGAATTGTCAACATTTTGCAACTCTAAATGAACTAATGGATCTAGGCAATGATCATAACGACTGCTCACATTTCACAAAGACACAAGCAGACATTATGTGCCTCCCAATGGAAGTACACCAAACAGCTCCTAGGAAGCAGTCTTGTACCTCCCCTCCCCAAAATCAAGCCTGTATCTGAACAAGCCTCTAGCTCTAACTACCAATTTACAGGAAACACAGGGTCTGAGGGCCATGCTGACATCATGCAGATTCACTCAGAAAAATCCAGATGTAAAAAACTCAACAGAACAAATACGCCCGTTTCTTCAACAAACTGAAAGGGAGGGAATGAAAGAAGAGGGGAAGGAGAGAAGGAGTGAGAGAGAGACAGAGAGAAGGGGGAGGACACTGCAGAGAAAAATCAATTTAAAGAACATATCACCCAAGTGCAATGTATAAAACATTAAGATTCTAGTTTGACAAACTTTAAAACATTTGAGACAATGAGAAAAATTTGATCAACTATATAGTTGACATGAAGGAATTACTGTTAAATTTTTTAGGTGTGACTATGACATTATGGTCATTCTGTTTTTTAACAAGAACTTTTACTTTTCAGAGATAAATATGAAAATAGCTATGGATGAAATAATAACATTGTCTGAGATTTGCTTCAGAATAATCAGGGCAGGGGGAAAGGAGTACGTGGGAGTACAGATGGAACAAGAATGGCCACAAACTGTCAATAGTTGAAGTGAGTGAGAGGTAAATGGGAGTTTATTAAACTGTTCTTTTTTTTATAAATTTGAAATTTTCCATAATAAAAGTTTTCTTAAAAAGTTCTTTGAATGTGAAAAATGAAATGATAAAGCTTCTTGAAAATAATATAGAAGAATATATTCATGACCTTGATGTAAAGATTTCTTAAGACACAAAAAGCACTAACGACAAAGGAAAAGACTGGTACATTGGGCTGCATTAAAATCACAAATATTTTGTTCATCAAAAGGGTTTCGCAGGGGCTGGGCCAGTGGTGTGGCAGTTAAGTTCAGGCACTCTGCTTCAGCAGCCTGGGTTCGCCGGTTTGGATCCTAGGCGGGGACTGTGGCAGGCGACCCACACAAAATAGGGGAAAATGGGCGCAGATGTTAGCTCAGGGCCAATCTTCCTCAGCAAGAAGAGGAGGATTGGTGGTGGATGTTAGGTCAGGGCTAATCTTCCTCCCCCCACCGGCCAAACAACAGGTGTTCGCAGGCTATAGTCTAGGAGACAATATGAGTAATACACACAACTAAAATGGGCCTATGTCCAGAAAATTTAGAAAATGCTTACAAATCAATTTTTTAAAAAGACAGAAAATCTAGTAGGAAAATAGGCAAGAACTTCAGTAGGAAAATATGTCAAGAACTCTTGACATAAAGAGAATAGCCAAATAGTCAATAATTACGTAAACAGATGTTAAACTTCATTAATTATCAGGGAAATGCACGTTAAAAACACAATGATACAACTGTTAGAATATCAAGTGTTGGTGAGGATGTGGAGCAACTCCCAATACTATCGAACACCACTGGGTCTGAACAGCCCCTTTAAGGAAGATCTACTATGGTTACACTCACTCATCCCCACGACCCAGCAGCTCCACTCCTAGGGTTATACTCAACTGAAACGTAAAATCACTGTACAAGAATGTTCACAGAAACATTATTCAGAATACCTGCACACTGGAAACAATTCAAACGTCTCTAAATAGTAGAATGGATAAATAAATTGTAGTATATTCATACGATAGACTAATACTATTCCAAAGGATGAACTCTCCTTCCCATAACAATACGGATGAATCCCACATACACAACTTGCACAAAAGAAGCCAGATACAAAGGATTGCAAACAGGCAAAACCAACCATGGTGACAGCAGAATATTGAGAGAGGGAGGGTTAGTAATTGGGAGTGAGCACAAGAGGGAATTTGGGTTACTGGTAAATAAGTCATTAACGCATAAATTTATAACATATGTTTTTATAAAAGCATGTATTTTTCAATATTTTTCAAAAGTTTACAGAATTATGAATAGAATATATTTTACTATACATACTACAAAATTATGAATAGAAATTCTGAATAGAAACAGAATCAAGGCAATTAAAACTGTCTAAAGTTGGGGCTGGCCCCGTGGCCGAGTGGTTAAGTTTGCACGCTCCGCTGCAGGCGGCCCAGTGTTTCGTTGGTTCGAATCCTGGGCTTGGACATGGCACTGCTCATCAAACCACGCTGAGGCAGCGTCCCTCATGCCACAACTAGAAGGACCCACAACGAAGAATATACAACTATGTACCACGGGGGCTTTGGGGAGAAAAAGGAAAAAAAAAAAAATGTCTAAAGTTGATAAATAAAGTTATTTGGCACATGACTGTAACTAAGAAGAGGGTCCTTAGCTTTGGTTTGGCTCAAGAGTTCAGCTCCCTAATCGTCACATCTGTTTTATAGCATAATGTATAGCCTGGTATAGTACTGGTTTCCAAACTTCTTAACAACAGAATCCATGCAACAAGTAAAATCAACACAAGATATTGACAAAAACAGATCAGCTCTGATGAAAATGAGAGTGAGGCCTGAAGTACCAACCTGATGCCTGCCCCCAACTAATACTATCGAACCCTGGGGTATAAACAACCCCTTTAGGAAGATTTACTAGTGTTAAACTTACTCATACCCCATAACCCAGCAACTCCACTGGGGGTATCATACCCTGGGGCACCTACACGGAATCTATCTACAACTAGTCTGAGGGGCTAGCCCCAAAGCATGGTGGCTAAGTTCGGCACACTCCGCTTTGGCAGCCCAGGGTTCATGGGTTCAGATCCTGGGTGTGAACCTATACCACTCATTAGCCATACTGAGGCAGCGACACATATATAAAAAGTTGAGGAAGACTGGTACAGATGTTAGCTCAGGGCAAATCTTCCTCAAGCAAAACAAGAGGAAGATTGGCAAGAGATGTCATTGCAGGGTTAACCTTCCCCAGGAGAGAAAAAAAAAAAGAACTAGTTTGAAAACCTATGGAGTAGTAAGTAGAGCACTGTTGAGAGACTCCAGCTCTGACACTAACAAGGCTACCTAACTAATTTGACCCCTTACCCCATCTGCTCTCCAAAAAGCCCTCTAGTTACTACTCCCTAGACAGGAAAGTCTCAGGAAATGTCTTAAATGCAGGGGAATAATTTTTTAAAACCAGAGTTCCTGGGCAAGGCTCATACGAACAGTGCACAACTTACTAGAGCCACGTTATTTTTCCTTTTCTTTTAACAAGTGTCAAACTTCCGAAAGCAAAGCTAAAACGACACCTTGAACAACTAGAGGAGAAGCTGGGACAAAGAGGCATTCTAAGTGGCTTGTTAAAATTCTGTCAAGAATAGTCCTTACAAGATGCTTCCTTATATTCATCAGAAGTCAGAAAGGATAGTACAAAAATTCTATCAACACTAAAACTTGTCTTTTTGTTGCTAAAATAAAGTTTGCACGCTCCACTGCAGGTGGCCCAGTGTTTCGTTGGTTTGAATCCTGGGCGCAGACATGGCACTGCTCATCAAACCACGCTGAGGCAGCGTCCCTCATGCCGCAACTAGAAGGACCCACAACGAAGAATATACAACTATGTACCAGGGGGCTTTGGGGAGAAAAAGGAAAAAAAAAATGTCTAAAGTTGATAAATAAAGTTATTTGGCACATGACTGTAACTAAGAAGAGGGTCCTTAGACAAGAGCAAGATGATGCTCTTGTCCTCCCAGACAAGAGCAATGGGCTTAGTATAGGCACTTGAATCAGCAATAAATCGGAATTTTTCAGCATTCAGCACCAACAGAAAGGAGTCAGTAGGCCTGAGATAAGTGAAAACAGAAGTTGCCATAGTAACTTGCACATTTACCCTAAAAAGGCGGGAATGGGGGTGGGGTGGGGAAGTAGGTCAATACTTCTGCTTAACTAGCTCTAGTCCTTGGCTTCCTCTCCTTATCTAAGGCAGAATCCTCCTCCCTCTCCACCTCCAACAGGAACAAGGTGGGGGAAAGCCAGATGAGCATTTCAAAAGCGAGGGGTAAGGAGAGGTCCAGGTAGAGGGAAGGAGAACCAAGACAATAGTCCACTGAACACCTCACAAGGCGCTGGTGTTACCCCTGGGAAAGCAGTTGCTGATCAAGGGAACCAGTGCTAAGAAACTGTTGCTGGGTTACCACAAATCAGAAATTGCCATTTTCCCTGTAGCAGTTTAAGTGCACCTAATGGAACATCTGGGAATGCATTATTAGCAGCTTTGGGCTGGGGTAGCAGTGGGGAGGGATAAGCACTCTGGCATGGGAGAAACCTGAGGTCCTTAGCAAGAGGCATTCTTTGATGGCTGAAACTCTGAACAGGGCTCAAGGATAGCCTAAATGACAGGGAGGGAGGGAGGAAGGCTTAGAAGATTCCTTTTCAAAATAAGCTGATTTTCCTAACATAGAAACATAGTGGCCTTTGATACTTTGATCTGAAATACCTACTAATCTGAGAGGGCAAGGTCGACTCTGGTCTCTGAGATGGCGTGGAGAACGCCAGAGCTCATTATCAGCTCTTCCAACTGCAGTGCCGACAAATGTGGGAAGCAGGTTAAACAGAAAGCATTTGCAAACAGGCGCAGTTCCACTTTCCTGCAGCTGTTAGCGTCTGCACAGGGATAGCCTAGGGTATTACTAATGATTTCAACCATTTGGTGTGAAAGCTCTGGTATTCTAAAAGATGACAGAAAGGAGAACCTGTCAGGGAGGTCAAAAAAAGCAGAAACATCTTTTTAACTAGTGAATATTTCAAACAGTAACCTCTAGATACCCTACTGCATTGTACAGAAGTGAGTCTAGGCTTCTAAGCAACAGGCCATTCAAACTTCACTAGGAAACTTCACTAGGACTGCACTTGAAACTTATTTCAACCCAGCAGCACATCTAGTTGCAGAGTACAGGAAGGACGGGCTCAGTTTTGAATTTTGAACTCATGTATTCAGGAGCATCTGTAAACTGTCCCCTTGTACTTCTGCACATGTCTCTAACTCCTCTGCCCTATGAGAGAAAGGAAAGAGGCTCACAGACACAACAACATTTAAGATGACTTTAGAGACCAAGAGCGGCCAAGACATTGGGAGAGGAGTACCCAGAACAAGCCTATTGTATGGACAGGGGTTTAGAGACCTGAAGGACCAGGTACCAGGCTTTCATAAGTACTATGGGAAGAAGGAGCATGTGCCGAGCAACGTGTGCATAAACTTAAGGCAGGAGGCTCCAGGGAACAGTAAGTCAATCACTCTTGTGAGGGAAATGTGAGAACAAACAGGTGCTATTCTATTACCACCTCTCAGTACAGCCCAGAAACATTATTCAGTCCAGCCAGTTCATAAGCATTTTTCCTCTACATATAGCAGTACAGAAGACAAAGAGAAGTTTGTGGAACAAATCATTTTTTTAAACATTCTACTACAGAAAATGTTCAAGGTCAAGTATACACAAAGCAGAGAGAATAGGATAATGACGGATCACCCAGCTTCAAAACTGATCAATATTCTAGTGCTCATCTTAAAGCCAAAATGGGGATCATTCTAGTGAAAGGTTCTAAGTGTTACACATCAAAAGCCCGCAACCCAAAATCACAATTTCTGTATTCACCCAGGAAACCCAGGAGACAGCTAGGAAGGCAGCAGTGATAAAGTAAAATTAAAAGACTTCAATTTAAATTCTTGAGGAATGTCCAAAGGAGTAATTACACCCACAAGGTGTTTCTAACAGATTACATTACCTGAATTTTTAATTCCTAAAAGATATATTTCCAATTCATTTATGTTTGCTGAACAAGAATCAGTGTGTTGCACAAACCCAGAGAGAATGGCCCCACCGTCACCACAGTCAGCCTTTCAGGACCGTGTCTTATTTAAAACCCTCTCTCCATTATGACATAAACATTTGAGGCAAACTTCATGGAAACAGGACAGTAAAGATTTAGTTCATTTAGGACCTACTAAAACCCACCATGTGCTTGTATTAGGAGAAGCTGAAGCAAGGTCTCTACTTACTGGTACTGTTACATCATCATAAAAACTCCAAGCTAAAGCCCATCTCATTGTTCGACCTTGACAGAATTCAGTATAGGTGACTTTAGGAACCTGAAACCAACAAACAGCATCTCATCAAATTGAAGTCATTCTACCAATATGTTTCTGGCTACTGCCTCATGTGAAATTATATGTTAGTTTTTCTTTTTATCAGTTAACAGACATTACTATCCAAAAACAGTTATGCACAGCTGCCTAATAATCAATGAATAAATGATCTCTCAACAAAGTTGTGTTTCTTTTCCTCCTATAAAACATTAGAATTTATAGTTCCAGCTGGAAAGTCCAAATATATGAAACACCCAAAACATGTGAAATACCATGATTTCAGAGAATCACTGGTAAAATGATTCAAAGGGTTTTCTGTTTCCTTTCTTAAGAAAGACAACTGCCAAGGCCCGGCAAGACACAGCTATGTAGTCTCCCTATTGTCTATTGGCTTTTAGGAAAGAAAATGGAACTACTTTGTAGCTGTTACAATTTTAACAAAGAAGAGGTGTGGTAGGGAAAACAGGATAAGAGGAACATCAGAGAGAAACCAGAAATCAGAAACTTGGTTGCTACCACTGATTCCACATCTGACCCCTTTCTCTGAAAAGTCATCTTGCTCATGCTTACTCATGCTGAAATACCAGAAACTGGGAATATTTATTTGCCACCTGCTTTTCCAAACAGAAGGAGCTGAACTCATATGGACTGCACTCCAGTGGGAAGCACACTGGACCAAGAATCTTTCTGGGTCTAGTAACTTATCATGTAGCCTTCAGTTTCTCCAACTATAAAGGAGTCAGATGAGAGATCAGCAACAGTGTAGACACCAGATTTTTTGATTTCTGGTTTCTCTCTCATATTCTACTCATTCTCTTTTCCCTACCTTTTCTCTGTTATAAATGTCAAAGAAGTCCTTATTTTAATAATTTATAAGAAGTACCTTTTAGCCCCAAAATTACAAAATTAAAAAATAAACAAGCAAAAATAGAACAAAAAAACCACACTTAGAGTTTTAAGGTATAAAGGAAAATTCTTTACTCCAATTGCCATCAAAAGTAGATAGAAACAGAAATGACAAAGCCTTACTCCTTGGATGCGAAGTTCTTCCTTCAGAGGAGCCAGGCTGCATTTCTTTCCCAGCATACAGCTATACCACCTAGGAAAAAAAATTCAGACAAGTAAAACACTGTTTGTGTGGTTACTCTTTTTTTTTTTTTGGCTGAGGAAGCCCTGAGCTAACATCTGCTGCAAATCTTCCCGTTTTGTACATGTGTCACTGCCACAGCACGGCCACTGACGAGCAGCATAGGTCCACACCTGGGTACTGAACCCAGGCCACCAAAACAGAGCACACTGAACTTTATGTGGTTACTTTCTGTGTGTGTGTGTGTGAGAAAGATTCACCCTGAGCTAATATCTGTTCCCAATCTTCCTCTTGTTTTGCTTGCGGAAGATTAGCCCTCAGCTAACATCTGTGCCAGTCTTCCTCTATTTTGTATATGGGTCGCTGCCACAGCATGGCTTGATGAGTAGTGTAGGTCCATACCAAGGATCCGAACCTGTGAACCAAGGCCACTGAAGTGCAGCGCCCTGGACTTAGCCTCCATGCCATGGGGCCAGCCGCATGTGATTACATTTTTAAAATAAGCATTACTCAAAAACAAATACTGAATCAAGTTACAAATGATAACAAGAATTGTATATAATGTATTTAGACAAAGAACAAATCTAGCAAAGAAAAACAAGCACAGAGCAACTTAAAACAAAAATCCACTTACCCTCTCCAGTGATTCAGGGCTCTACTATATATTTGGAAAGAAAGTGAAAGAAAGAGTGATCTCACCTGTGATGCTCAGAATGAAGGTCATTTAGCTCTAGGACAGAAGTTAGTTAATAAATAACAATAAAAACACGTATACCTGAAACTAATAGGATGATGTATGTCAATTATACCTCAATTAAAAAAATTCATAAACACCCCCCATGCCATATTAAGAGAAATTTTTAAATCTAGCACAAATCTGTATTTTGAGATACTCTCACCTCAAATAATTTAATGATATATATTACATTAGAGTTTCAACAGAACATGAAATCAATTTCTTATATGGTAAATAGCAATCCAGAAGAAGTGTGGAGAAGAAGAAGTGAACTGGTTAAAAGATAAAAGGACAGAATTTATTTCTTCCAATTATTCCAAAAAGTTTTGCAAAGTATAAAATTTATATAGGACTTCTGCTTCAGCCTATGAAGAATTAACTACTATGAGAATTGCCCTTCCACCATAAACAACTAGGAAACTGAACAAAATATGTGAAACAATTGTTTTTCAGACATTGGATAACTGCAGTGAAGACCTATGATCTCAGAGAGAGAAACAAATAAGGTGAACCCTACAACTGCCAGAGCTTACTGCCTGAAGGAAATTTCCAAGCTGCAATGCAGAGAAAAGAAACTCAAACAGAGCCTGACAACCTTGCTGAACTGATGGGCTAGAGGCTGGAGTTCAGAGAGGCCGAGGCAGTAAGGATTTGAAGAGCAAAATACACAAGAGAAAGGAGCTGCGTAGAGAGAGAATTCTGGGCATCTGCAGAGAAGTTCCTTGGAATATTTTGCAGAATAATGATCTGCATGTGTGGGGGTGGAACTCTATGAGGCTAGGGAAAGAACTCCGAGAAAGCAGTAAGCTAAACAATTCCTCAAGTCCAGACAGAGCTGGGACTAGTTTGCGGTTCTACTAGCCAAAGCAGAAAGCCATTGTTAATAAAAGGGGCATCTGGTAGAGACCTGGAAAAAGATACTGCTTTGTAATGGGGCTAGAGACTGCTTGATTTCTACCCTAATAAAGCTTAAAAAGCAAGACTCAAAAGGACCAAACTAATCACAAGTAACTTAAGCAAGCATCAGAACAAAGCCCAACACTCTTTAAAGGAATACAACGAAACAGCACCCCAAAATATAAGATTTGCAATGTCTAGCATCCAATAAAAAATTATCAGACATTAAAAGACATAAGAAAATGACTCACATCCAGGATAAAAAGACCAATCATTAGAAACAGAACAAGAAACAAGAGAGATGATGTAATTAGCAGATGAAGACATGCAAACAGCTATTAGAAACATGCTCCCTAACAAAAGATGGACACGATGAGGAGGAACAAGAGAGAAGATATAAAAACTACTCAAATGGAACTTCTAGACATGAAAATTACAGTATCTACAATGAAAGATTCACTAGATGGTATTAACAGCACATTAGACTCTGCAAAAGAAAGGATCTGTGAACTTGAAGACACAGCAATAGAAACCATCCAAAATAAAGACACAGGGGAGAAGGAAAAAAAGACTGAGAAAAATACACACAGCACTAGCGACCTGTGGGACACTACCAAACAATACATACCACTGGAGTTTCAGAAAGGAGGAGAGGGGCCGGCCCCATGGCTGAGTGGTTAAGTTCGTGTGCTCCACTTCAGCGGCCCAGAGTTTCACCGGTTCGGATCCTGGGTGTGGACATGGCACCATTCATCAGGCCACGCTGAGGCAGCATCACACATGCCACAACTAGAAGGACCCACAACTGATAATATACAACTTAATATATACAACTGTGTACTGGGGGGATTTGGGGAGAAAAAGCAAAAAAAAAAAAGATTGGCAACAGTTGTTAGCTCAGGTGCCAATCTTAAAAAAAAAAAAAAAAAAAGAAGGGGAGACAAAAAACATTTGAAAAGAGGCCAAAATTTTTCCAAAATTGATGAAAACTATAAACACATATACAAGAAGTTCAGTGAATCCCACACAGAAGAAACATAAAGAAAAACCATACGGAGACACTTCACAATCAAATTACTGAAAATCAGAGATAAAGAGAAAATCTTTAAAGCAGGGAGGGGGTCGAGACGCTTTTTCTTCAAAAGAGGAGAGAGAAATAACATTAGACTTCTTATCAGAAATAATGCAAGCCAGAAGACAGCAGAACATCTTTAAAGTACAGACAGAAAAAACCCTCACCCTGAAATTCTTCCAAAACTGAAGGCAAAATAAAGACATTTCCAAAAAAATAAAAACTAAAACATTTTATCACCAGCCAACCTGCATTACAAGGAATGCTAAAGGAAGTTCTTCAGGCTGAACTCTAAGCAGAAGACACGTTTCTTTTCAAGTGCAAATGGCACATTCACCAAAACACATCATATTCCTTGTGGGCCCATAAAACAAGCCTTGAAAAATTTCAAAGGATTAAAATCATACAAATATATTCTCAGAGTATAATTATTTGGACTAGAAAACAGTAAGAGAATCATAGTTCTCATAAACATTTAAATTTTATTTAAAATGTTTAAAGTATGATGGGATTCCCCTGACATTGGGGATGAAGCAAGGAAGTCCACTCTCCACCTCTGTTCAAAAGTGCACTGCTGGACATTCCAGTCAGCACAAAAAGATGAGAAAAAAACAAAATAAAGCATACAAACTGGAAAGAAAGAAAGAAAACTGTCTTTATTCATAGACGATATGATCAGCTATGTAGAAAACACTGGAAAAATCTAGGAAACAGCTATTGGAATAAATGAATTCAGCAAGTTCACAGGATAAAAGCTCAATATAAAATCAACTATTTCCTTATAGTAGCAATACACAATTAGAAATTAAAATTTAAAAATACTACAATAGCATCAAAATACACAAAATAGGAATACAGTTAACATGTGTGTAAGAAAACAATGAAACACTGCTAAAGAACTTTTAAATCTAAATAAATGAAGAGATACACCATGTTGGAATGGAAGATTCAACGTTGTTAAGGTATCAATTCTTAGCAAATTGATCTATAAATTCAACACAATTGCAGCAAAAACTCTAGTAAACTTTTTCATAGAAATTGATAAAATGATTCTAAAATTTATATGGAAATGCAGAAGACCGCAAACAGCCAAAACAATATTGAAAAAGGACAACAAAATTGGACTTACATTAACTGAATTCAAGACTTCTTATATAGTCACTATAATCAAAACAGTATGGCAGGACCGGCCCAGTGGCATAGTGGTTATGTTCACATGCTCCGCTTCATCAGCCTGGGGTTTGTAAGTTTGGATCTGGGCACAGACCTACACACTGCTCATCCAGCCATGCTGTGGTGGCGTCTGACATACAAAATTGGGGAAGACTGGCACAGATGTTAGTTCAGGGACAATCTTCCTCAAGCAAAAAGAGGAAGACTGGCAACAGATGCTAGCACCAACCCCCACCCCCCCCGCAAAAAAACCAAAACAATATGGTAATGGCACAAATATAGACAGACAGATCAAGAGAATGGAATACAGTCCATAAATAGACTGTTGATTTTAAATAAAGGCATCAAAAGTTTGCTCTTCAAAAGACACTGTCATAGAGAAATGCATATCAAAACTACACTAAGATACCACCTTACACCTGTTTAGAATGGCTAAAATAACCAAAACTAAAAATAACAAATGTTGGAGAAGTTGTGGAGAAAAAGGAACCCTCATACACTGCTGGTGGGAATGCAAACTGGTACAGTCACTATGGAAAACAGTACGGAGATTTCTCAAAAAATTAAAAATAGAAATAACCATATGTCCCAGCCATCCCACTACTGGGTATCTGTCCAAAGAACCTGAGGGGCCAGCCCCGTGGCTGAGTGGTTAAGTTCTCGCGCTCTGCTTCAGCAGCCCAGGCTTTCACCAGTTTGGATCCTGGGCACAGACACGGCACTGCTCATCACGCCATGCTGAGGCGGCATCCCACATGCCACAAGTAGAAAGACCCACAACTAAAATATACAACTATGTACCAGGAGGCTTTGGGGAGAAAAGGGAATAATAAAATCTTAAAAAGAAAAGAACTTGAAATCAGCAATTCAAAAAGACCCATGCACCCCTATGTTCATTGCAGCATTATTCACAATAGCCAAGACGTGGAAGAAACCTAAGTGCCCATTGACTGATGACTGGATAAATAAGATATGGTATATACATACAATGGAATACTACTCAGCCATAAAAAATGATAAAATCGTCCCATTCACAACAACATGGATGGACCTTGAGGGAATTATGTTAAGTGAAATAAGCCAGATGGAGAAAGACAATCTCTGTATGACTCCACTCATATGTGGAAGTTAAACACGTGGACAAAGAGAACCGATTAGTGGTTACTAGGGGAAAGGGGGAGAGGGGATGGGCACAAAGGGTGAAGTGGTGCACCTACAACACGACTGACAAACAATAATGTACAACTGAAATTTCACAAGGTTGTAAACTATCAAAATCTCAATAAAAAGTAAAAAAAAAAGGGTCATAAAAATGAAAAGGTAAACCATAGACTGGGAAAAAATATTTGCAAAATACACCTGATAAAAGATTTATATTCAGCATATCTAAGAAAGTCCTACAACTGAATAAGATTAATAAACAGATAAAAAGAGACACAGAAAGACTTCAGGTTGGTTGTTTTTTTGTTTTTTTTTTTAAAGATTTTATTTTTTCCTTTTTCTCCCCAAAGCCCCCCCGGTACATAGCTGTGTATTCTTCGTTGTGGGTTCTTCTAGTTGTGGCATGTGGGACGCTGCCTCAGCGTGGTCTGATGAGCAGTGCCATGTCCGCGCCCAGGATTCGAACTAACGAAACACTGGGCCGCCTGCAGCGGAGCGCGCGAACTTAACCACTCGGCCACAGGGCCAGCCCCGAAAGACTTCAGGTTTTTAGTCCAACATGTAAGAAGCTGAAAGTCACCACTCTGTCTTAACAAAAAGCAAAAAGCTGCACAAACTGAAAAATCAACAACTCTTCTTAGATCCATCACCAAAGCAACTCACAGGGCAAACCAGTGCCTCTAAAATTGGAGAAACCGACAGAGGAATACAAAGAATCACAACTTACCAGAGCAGAAACCCACAAGCAAAAACCTCACGGGAACTGGTGCTGAGGTAGGGAAACTGGAACTATAACTGGCAAATTGCTGGAGACTCAGAGTTGACAAGCCCGAGAGATAAAAACTCCAGGGGACCCAGTTATCTGGGGCCCCCACACTTTTGTGAATTTCACCTGCAGGAGCTTGACCAGGTTCCCACAGTGAACACGGGAGAAAAATTCCCTTGTGCTTTCAACAAGCGGAAAGGAAAAGGAAAAGGAATCATTTGAAATATGCCAGAGCATCCTGTTCTTCTTAACAAGATCTGCCCTCAGGAGAAACTAGTTAACCAGAGCCTAACCTGCTGGGGTTTTATCAGCGCCTAGTTGACCTACAGGAAGGGCATCATCCAACTCCAGCCTACACCTAGCCGTCCTGTCCCCCCAAAGGGGGAGAAAAACTGAGAAGCATGTGCAAAGTTCACAGTCAAGAGGTACAGGCTCACCAGAAGACTGACCCCTACTCATAGGACTACAGAACGCTTCCCCTCCCCCACACCACATTACCAAAGGCTTATTTACACAAGTTCCTTTTACCCAGTACATAATGTCTTTGTAGCAAGAAAAAAATTACAAGACATACTAAAAGGCAAAAAACAGCTTGAAGAGACAGAGTATGCATCAGTACCAGACAAAGATATTAGAGTTATCAGACCAGGAATTTAAAACAACTATGATTAAGAGGCTAAGGGCTCTAACGGATAAAGTAGACAGTATGGAAGAACAGATGGCTAATGTAAGCAGAGAGATGGAAATTCTAAGAACGAAAAAGAAATGCTGGAGATCAAAAACACTGTAAGGGAAAGAATGTCTCTGACGTGCTCATTAGTAGACTGGACACAGCTGAGGAAAGACTCTCTCAGCTTGAGGACATCACAAGAGAAACTGACAAAACTGAAAAGCAAAGAGAAAAAACACTGGGGGGAAAAAACCCCAGAATACAGTGTCCAGGAATTGCGGGACATTGTGTAATGGGAATCCCAAAAGGAAAAGAAAGAGAGAAAAGAACAGCAAAAAGAAAGGAACAGAAGAAATAATAACAACTGAGAATTATTTGGGGACCCCAAATTAATGTCAGACACCAAATTACAGATCCTGGAAGCTAAGAAAACAACAGCAGGAAAAACGCCCAAAAAGCTATACACAAGCATATGATTTTCAAAACAGAGAAAATCAAAATAAAGAAAAAGTCCTGAAAGGAGCTAGAGCAAAAAACACCTTATCTATAGAGGAACAGAGGTAAGAATTATATCCAACTTGTCTTAAGAAACCATTCAAGCAAGAAGAAAGTAGAGTAAAATATTTAAAGCATTAGGAGAAAAAGAATTCTGTACCCTGCAAAATTATCCTTCAAAAGTGAAGGAGAAATAGACTTCCTCAAACAAAAACTGCCAGTAGACCTGCCCTGCAAGGAATGCTAAGAGACGTTCTACAGGGAGAAGGAAAATTATACAGGTCAGAAACTCAAATCTATATGAAAAAAAGGAAAAACAGAAAAAGAGAAGTGAAGGCAAAAAAAAAAAGCTGTTGTATTTTATTCTTAATTGATCTAACAGATAACAGTTTGTTCAAAATAATAATACCAAGAATGTATTCAATTACGTATGCCTACGCATACATGTATATGTGCACTGAATGACAGCAAAGATACAAAAGACACAGGGAGGAAATAGATTATTTTGTTATTATTAAGGTAGTCAAACTAGCTAGTGAAGTGGTATAGTGTTATTTAAAAGTGGACTTGGGGGCCAGCCCCATGGCCAAGTGGTTAAGTTCGCGTTCTCTGCTTCGGCTGCCCAGGGTTTCACCAGTTTGGATCCTGGGCGCGGACATGGCACTGCTCATCACACCATGCTGAGGCGGCATCCCACATGCCACAACTAGAAGGGGCCCCAACCAAAAATACACAACTATGTACAGTGGGCTTTGGGAAAAAAAGTAAAAAATGAAATCTTTAAAAATAAATAAATAAATAAATAAAAGTGGATTTGGATTAGTTGTAAATGTATGTTGCAAACTCTAGGGCAACTACTAGAAAAAGTTTTAAAAAGTATAACAGATATGCTAATACAGGAGAGAAAATGGAATACATAAAATGCTCAATTAACACCATATAAGGCAGTGCTGGCCCAGTGGTGTAGTGGTTGAGTTCACATACTCCACTTCGGCAGCCCAGGGTTCACCAATTCAGATCCTGGTGCAGGCCTACACACCTCTCACTGAGTCAGGCTATGGCAGCATCCCACATAGAAGAACTAGAAGGACTTACAACTAGCATATACAACTATGTACTGGGGCTTTGGGCAGGGAAAAAAAAAGAGGAAGACTGGCAACAGATGTTAGCTCACGGCCAATCTTCCTCACCAAAAAAATTAACTTAAAAAAAAAAAACCACATAAGGCAGAAAAGAGTGGAAGACAAAAAACAGGGCAACAAATAGAAAACAATAACTACAGTAGAGAGTCATCCAACTATATCAATAATCACTTTGATATCAGTGGTCTAAGTACACAAATTAAAAGACAGAGATTGTCAGAGTAGATCAAAAATCAAAACCCAATTACACGTTATCTACAATAAATCCATTTTATTTATTTATTTTTTAAAGATAACGGATTATTTTATTTATTGTGTAATTTTTTTTTTGAGGAAGATCAGCCCTGAGCTAACATCTGCTGCCAAGCCTTTTTTTTTTTTTTTTTTTTGCTGAGGAGGACTGGCCTTGAGCTAACATCCATGCCCATCTTCCTCTACTTTATATGGGATGCCAACCACAGCATGGCTTTTTGCCAAGCAGTGCCATGTCCACACCCAGGATCTGAACCAGTGAACCCCAGGCCACCGAGAGGCGCAACGTGCGAACTTAACCGCTGCGCCACCAGGCCGGCCCCTGTTTTGTATTCTTTTATGAGATAGTCAGGTGCAGCTGTAGGAGGAGACAGAGAGGAGGCTCTGGAAAAACCAAAGTTTCTTATACTCACAGATCCTATGACAGGAGGCAAGGCTCACTGTGCAGGGCCACATGGGAAAGACACTAAGGTGGTCAGGAGGCGGATAACAGGAGTGAGGGGAAGGATTGGGCCACGGCTTTTCCCGGGGTTTCCTCAGGACAGGCAAGGCAGGGCAGGGGGAACAGTTTAAGACCTGCTAGTCTGAAGCATTTCAGTGGGCTTTGGGCTATAGAGCGGTCCCTAGTTGCCGGGCACCTGGCCCTGAGATGACGGAGGCGGAAGAATGTCACCCCCTGGGGTGTAAGGGCCAGACAGAGGAGGTCTGGCTCTGGACTCGTTAGTCTGCGTATCAAAGGCATGCTCAGGCTGGGTTAGCCCAGGGAGGCACAGTCTCTCCACCTAAAAAGGTTTTTTAAGGTGTCAAAACATCATAATATACAGAAAGTAAAAATATCTCCAATGCTAAGCCAAACACAACAACATTCTGTATGATTCTATTTATATGAAAGTCAGAATAGGCAAAACTATTGTGACAGAATGATCAGTGGTCACCAGCAGCTGGGACACGGTGCGAACAGAGCACAAAGGGGTACTACAGAACTTTTTAGGGTGATGGAAATGTTCTATACCTTGATTGTGGTGGTAGTAATGTACACACTTGTCAAAACTCATCAAATTGTACAGTACAAATTGGAGAATTTTGCTGTAAGTTACACCTCAATAAAACTGATTTAGGGGCTGGCCCTGTGGCCGAGTGGTTAAGTTTGCGTGCTCCGCTGCAGGCGGCCCAGAGTTTCGTTGGTTCGAGTCCTGGGCACGGACATGGCACTGCTCATCAAACCATGGTGAGGCAGCGTCCCACATGCCACAACTAGAAGGACCCACAACAAAGAATATACAACTATGTACTGGGGTGCTTTGGGGAGAAAAAGGAAAAAAAATAAAAATCTAAATTGTCTCCTCTTTAAAAAAAAAACAAAACCTGATTTAAATATAAATTTCTAAATATGATTTCTTATACCTTCAAATATACGTAAAGAATAGTTAACAATATAGTAATTTTTTTACATATTTCTTGGTATTTTATAATAGCTTAGTTACAAGCAATACATAGTCTGTATCTTGCTTTTTTCACCAAGCATCATAACTACTCCTATTTCATTTGAAATTCACCTAATTGCACATTATGTTCAAACAAATTTCAGATTAAGGGGATATGCATTCCATATTTACTTATTTATATACAAAATAGCTACTATGAAGGTGAATTTTAGAGTGACTAAAATTCTAAGTGAATTTAAGAGCCTCTAAAATCAAACATTAGATTCAAACTTTATGAAATTGCCATTTTTATAGGCTGAAAACTGTTAAAGACTAGCAATTTCATATGGTTCAACCTAATAAAATAATATAAATGAAAACTTTATTGTTAAAAGTATAATAAATACTATTACATTGCTTTAGAAATAGTGTGTATTAACCAATATTTTATTTGTTTTCCTTGTCTGTGAGTTCAGTAACAGGTAACTGCTCCAATTTTTGTTTAGTCAATCCTTTTTCCCTTTGAAAATACCAAGAAATAATTGTCCTGCCTAAACCACTTTAACAAACCTCAGTAAATTTACTTAGAGCATAATCATAACCAATTTCATTTGGTGGTTACAAAATATTTGGAAGAAAAATAATATGCTCAATATGCTCCCTTTAAGAAGACAGAGTATGAATCATTAACCAAGAATAAAAGCCTTCGGTATTTTAGGAACCACACGTTGGAAAAGAAACTAAGACCAATTAGTGCTCACATAGTAACAGTATAAAATAGGTTAATTAACACCTTTCCTTTAAAATTAGCATTCCTCAACAGATTAGATGTCACCAGAAGCCAAGAAATGGCCCAGAACACAGACAAAAGAAAGATACTACAAATTTCTTCAGAAGATAAAGGAAAGCAAATATTTAGATAAATAAGGCTTATAAGAGTTAAATATGTCATTAGTACTTAATATAGGCTGAGGAGAGTTCATATTTCTTTTAATCCTTGCTATAAACTGAATACCGTACTGTGAATCTTTTAAAATTTAATCTCATCAATATACCTACTGTCTTTTCCCACAGTTATATTTCTTATAGAAAAAGCAAAAATAACTGGGTGTATTCAAAATTCTATTTTAGCTGCACTTAAAAAAAAATGCCAACCCATTAGATCCTAGCTACTCTCAACAGTCATCTCGTGACAACTAATCAAAATGCAAGTAGAAAAAAAATGAACAAAAGGAAGACCTAGTTACCCAAGAGACTCTGAACCTATTACACTATTTTAATGATGAAAGTAGCACTCTACTCATTACAGCATTTTAGTAATTCCTCTGAGACAGGAGATTTCAACAAAATTTATTTTCAAATACTTTCAAATGTACAGAAGAGTTGCAAGATGATACAAATGATTCCAGTCTACTCTTCACCCAGATTCACCAATTAACATTTTCCCCCATTTGCTTGCTTGCTCTGGACGGGTTTTTGCCCTAAACCATCTGAGAGTTAGCTACAAACATTATCATGCCCATTTAACTCTAAATATTTTGGCACATACGTTTTAAAAACAAGAACATTTTCTTTCTTAACCACACAACAATTATCAAACTGAGAAAATTTAACACTCATACAACACTATTTTCTAGAACACAGTCCATATTCAAATTTTACCAATTATCCCAATAACGTCCTTCACGGCAATTTTCTCCCCTGATGCAAGATCCAATCTAGGATCATGCATTTCATTTACGTGTCAAGTCTCTTTAGTCTCTTTTAATCTCGAACAGTTCTTCAGTCTTTTTTTACTTTCTTGACCTTAATATTTTTGAAGAATTGTTTTACAAAATCCCTCCGGTTGGTTTGTCTGGAAGCTTCCTCATAGATTCAGGTTATGTATTTTTGGGCATGAAGAGCACAGAGGTGCTACTGTGTCCTTCTAGGTTCCTCATGTCAGGTGGTCAAGGTGGTATCCCCTAGGTTTCTCTACTATAAAGTTACCATGTTTCTCTTTGTAATTAAAGGTAATCTGTGGGGAAGACACTTTGAAACTATGTAAATATTCTGTTACTCTTCAAATTTTCCATTGTTGCTTCTTCCAGGAATCAATTATTACTATAATGACTGCAAAATGGTAACTTTTCTAACTTTATTATTCCTTCTAAATTTATTAGTTGGATTCTATTGTAAGAAAGAACTTTTCCTCTACTACCCTTATGTATTTCATTTGCTTATTTTTATTCAATGGGTTATACTCCATTATTGTCATCACTCATTCTGAAATTCATATTGTCCCAGATGTCGCTTGAGCTGGGTTCTATGTCCTTTTGACATATCATTTTTTTGAGTACTTCCTTACTTTTTGGTATTATAAGGTATTCCAGGCTCATCTTTTACTTATCCTTACCCATCACTGGAATGACCCATTCCTCTAAGCGGTCTGATTCTTTTTGGTGGGGACTGGTTAGTGAGAAACTATTTAAAAAACCAAACCTTGGGGCTAGCCAGGTGGCGTAGTGGTTAAGTTTGTGCACTCCACTTCGGCGGCCCAGTGTTCGCCAGTTTGGATCTTGGGCACGGACCTACGCATTCCTTATCAAGCCACACAGCAGCAGGCGTCCCACATATAAAGTAGATGAAGAAGGGCATAGATGTTAGCTCAGGGCTAATCTTCCTCAAAAAGAAGAAAATTAAAAAAATCTCAAACCTTAAACTGAAATGTAATATGGAAAAACACATAAAAGCACAGGTTTGGGGTGTAAGCTATGAGCATAGTCTAAAAACTTCTCTAAGTAGTAAAACCTAACACTTCGCTGCCTGTAATAAATTACCATAATAAATGTTCCTAGATATGCACCAAAGCAGCCCTAATGTCCACCTGATCTCAAAATGTGCCATTTAAACCATCACAAATTCCAAACCTATGTGGTTAAAAATGAACTTCTATCCTGTGTTCTTATTAATAAGTGATATTAATTATCCACACACACTTCTACATGTGTAAGAAACATTGTAACAAGTTTCTCCAAGGCAGTAGAACCAATGGTTTTCATTCTTTGGTATTCCTTTGTATACTGCCTGATGTACTAAAAATACACATCTTGTTCATTTTAACAACTTTCCTCTTTGACCACCTAAAGCAGAACCAATCGGTGACTACTTACTATAGATAGAAATGACATAAAAGTTGATGCAGCTAGCCAGTCAAGGCACGAGCCAATGGATTCAACTTTTTCTCCCTAAGACTTTAAAGCAGTCACTGATCAATGAGGCTCTGCCATATCAAATCTTGAAGGGAATTAAACTACACACGATATGTAAGTTAAGGTGATGAAAAGCACATAACCTAATTCTTTAAACAAAAAAAAGAAAGACTGTGATCTCAGCATCATGGCAGAGTGAGTTGTTCTCTGTCTCTCCCCTCTAATTACAACTAAATGGACATTTGTCAACCAACAGAGGATTCCCAACACAGCACAACAGGACACCTGAGAGATCCACGCAGCCATACATCTGAGGTGGGTGGACTGGATCCGTGGGAAGCAGTGGAACTAGGTGAGCAGATGCTTCCCCCTCCCCCTCCTTGGCAGAAGCTATCCAGGTCATGGGTCCTCACATGGTGGCCCACGAGACTGTAAGAGGCAGCAGGGGCAGCACAGCCCCCATACCAATGCTTTCAGAGCTGTAGCCCAGCCCATGGGAGTGCCCACCATGCCACAGTAGCCCCTCCGGTGGGAAAACTCCCCAGTGAGGGGTGGTGGCTTGGCCCCCTCGAAGAAGCCCCACACACCAAGTGCAGCAGCTCAGCCAAACAGCCCATGAGCACAGAGCCAGCCTGGGCTTTCCCCTCTCCTGCCAAGTGTAGCAGCACAGCTGGTCGCCTGCCTACATGACAGCAACCCACCAGCACAGCACAAAGGCCCCACCTGCACATGTGTGCGAGACCTGCCAGGAGGCTTGCAGCCAGCCTGTGCAAATGCAGAGCACCCCTACCAGCACAACTTCCAGCAGATGGGGCAGGATCAGAAAACACAGCTTCTGTCCCCCACTCAAGCAGTGGCAGACAGCATCTGAAACCTGACACTACCACAAGTGCACTGGCAAAAGATCAATTCATCAAATACCACGAAGAACAAGAGTAACACTTCAGAGCAGAAGGAAAATGACAAGTCTCCAGAAACCAATTCTGAAGTCACAGAAATTTACAATCTAAATGACAGAGAATTCAAAACAGTCATCATAAAGAAACTTAACAAGTTACAAGAAAATTCAGAAAGACAGTTCAATGAGCTCACAAATAAAATTAATGAACAGAAGCACTACTTCACCAAAGAGACTGAAGCTGTAAAAAAATACCCAAATTCTGGATATGAAAAACACAAATAATGAGATAAAAAATAATCTACAAACCACAAAAATAGAGTTGTTCTAATAGAGGACAGAATTAATGATTTAGAGGATAGAAAGATAGAAATGCTTCAGGTGGAGGACGAAAACTAAGATTTTTTAAAAATGAAGAAATTCTTTAAGAAATATCTGACTCAATTAGGAAAAGCAACATAAAGATTATAGGTATTACAGTGGGAGAAGTGAGGGAGAAAGGAGACACGAGTTTGTTGAAAGAAATAATAGCTGAGAACTTCCAAAACATGAGGAAGAAAATAGACTTACAAGTCCAAGAAGCTGATAGAACTCCTAATTACATTAATGCAAAAAGACCTTCTCTAAGGCATATAATATTAAAACTGTCAAAGTTAATGACAAAGAAAAAATATTAAGGGCAGCAAGGGAGAAAAACATAAGCTACAAAGGAAGCCCTATCAGGCTTTCAGTGGATTTCTCAGCAGAAACCTTAAAGGCTAGGAGAAAATGGAATGACACAGTTGAAACATTGAAAGACAAAACTTTCAGTCAAGAATACTCTATCCAAGGGCCAGCCCTGTGACCCAGTGGTTAAGTTCATGCACTCCGCTGTGGTAGCCCAGGATTTCACTGGTTTGGATCCTGGGAGCAGACATGGCACTGCTCATCACGTCATGCTGAGGCCGCATCCCACATGCCACAACTAGAAGGACCCACAACTAAGATAGACAACTATATACTGGGGGGAGTTGGGGAGAAAAAGCAGGGGAAAAAAAAAAAGAAGATTGGCAACAGCTGTTAGCTCAGGTGACAATCTTAGGGGAAAAAAAAAAAAGAATACTCTATCCAGCAAAACTATCCTTCAGATACGACGGAGAAATAAAAGCTTCCCCAGATAAAAGCTGAGGGAGTTCATCACCACTGGACCTGCCTTACAAAAAACAGTGAAAGGAGCCCACCCATTTGAAACTAAAAGCAAAGGTTTACAAAACCTTGAGAAAGGAGATAAATAAACAGATAGAACCAGAAAATTGCAGCTCTATATCAGAATAGGTTAGTAAACAATTGTACCATAAAAGCTAAAGGGAAAGAAAGCATCAAAAATAACTATAAACACTTTAATTTAGTCACAAATTCACAACATAAAACAGAATAATTTGTGACAACAATAACTCAGAAAGGGAAGAGGAAAGACATAGAACCTGCTTAGGCTAATGGAGATAAGAAGCTATCAGAAAATGGACTATCTCATCTATGAGATCTTTTATACAAACCTCATGGTAACCACTAAATAAAAAAATCAGAGCAGAGGCACAAATCATTAATAAAGAGAACAACATCAAAGAAAACCACTAAACTGAACTGGCAGTCAGAAATACAAGGGAAACAAAACAATGGAAATATACAACTAGAAAACAAGAGATAAAATGGCAGTATTAAACCCTCACATAGCAATAATCACTCTAAATGTAAATGGATTGAATTCTCCAATCAAAAGACATAGAGTAGCTAGATGGATCAAAAAAAACAAGACCCAACAATACACTGCCTCCAGGAAACACATCTCAACTCTAAAGACAAACATAGGCTCAGAGTGACGGGATGGAAGACGATACTCCATGCAAATGGCAAACAAGAGAAAGCAGGTGTTGTCATACTTAAATAAGACAAAGTAGACTTCGAGATAAAAAAGACAATGAGAGACAAAGAGGGGCAGTATATAATGATAAAAGGGACAGTCCACCAAGAGGACATAACACTTATGAATATTTAGGCACCTAACACAGAAGCACCAAAGCACATAAAGCAACTATTACCAGACCCAAATGGAGAAATTCACAGGAACACAATAATAGTAGGGGACCTCAGCACTCCACTTACATCAATGTGTCCACTGTCACAAGAGTAGCCTTTAAATGAAATACTAGTCAACAAGCCAAAGTCAACAAGAGTAGCCTTAAATTAAATACTAGACTAGATGGACTTAATAGATAGATATAGAACATTCAATCCAAAAACAGGAGAATACACATTCTTCTGAAGTGTACATGGAACATTCTCAAAAACAGACCATATACAGGGAAACAAGGCAAGCCTCAATAAATTCAAGACTGAAATCACATCAAGCATCTTTTATGACCACAATGCTATGAAACTAGAAATCAACTACAAGAAAAAGGCTGGGAAAGGCAAAAATATGTGAAGACTTAACAAAATGCTACTGAACAACCATTTGGATCAATGAGGAAATCAAAGGAGAAATCAAAAAATACCTGGAGACAAATGAAAATGAAAACACAACATACCAACTCTTATGTGGTACTAAGAGGGAAACTTATAGCGATACAGGCCTATCTCAACAAACAAGAAAAATCTCAAATAAACAAGCCACAACTAACAGAAATAGAAAAAAAAAAAGAACAAAGCCCAAAATCAGCAGGAGGAAAATAATAAAAATTACGAAATAGAGACTAAAAAAACAATGGAAAGAATCATTGAAACTAAGAACTGGTTCTTTGAGAAGATAAATAAAACTGACAAACCCTTAGCCAGACTCACTAAGAAAAAAAGAGAGAAGGGTCAAATAAATAAAACTGAAAACAAAAGAGAAAAAAATTACAACAGATACCACAGAAATAGAAAGGAATATAAAAGCATACTATATGCCAACAAATTGGATAACCTAGAAGAAATGAATAAGTTCTTAGACTCATACAACCTCCCAAAACTGTATCAAGAAGAAACAGAGACTCTGAATAGACCAATCAGAAGTAAAGAGATAGAAACAGGAATCAAAAACCTCCTAAAAAACAAAAGTCCAGGACCAGATGGCTTTTCTGGACAATTCTACCAAACATTCAAAGAAGAGTTAATACCTATCCTTCTCAAACTATTCTAAAAAATTGAAGGCGATGGAATGCTTCCTAACTCATTCTATAAGGCCAACATTACTCTGACACCAAAATCAGACAAGGACAACAAAAAGAAGGAAAATTATAGACTAATATCACTTATGAACACAGATGCAAAAATTCTCAACAAAATATTAGTAAACCAAATACAGAAATACATTAAGATATTCCATGCTTGTGGATTGGAAGAATAAACATAGATAAAACATCCATACTACCTAAAGCAATCTACAGATTCAATGCAATCCCAATCAGAACGCCAATGAGATTCTTCATGGAAATAGAACAAAGAATCTGAAAATTCATATGGGTCAACAAAAGACCCCAAATAGCCAAAGCAATCCTGAGGAAAAAGAACGAAGCTGGAGGTATCACAATTCCTGACTTCAAAATATACTACAAAGCTTCAGTAACCAAAACAGCATGGTACTGGTACAAAAACAGACACACAGATCCATGGAACAGAACTGAAAGCCCAAAAATAAAACCACACATCTATGGACAGCTAATCTTCAACAAAGGAGCTAAGAATATATAATGGAGAAAGGAAAGTCTCTTCAATAAATGACGCTGGGAAAACTGGACAGCCACATGCAAAGGAATGAAAGTAGACCATTATCTTTTGCCATACCCCAAAATCAACTCAAAATGGATTAAACACTTGAAGGTAAGACCTGAAACCATAAAACTCCTAGAGGAAAATACAAGCAGTACACTTTGACATTGGTCTTAGAAGGATCTTTTTGAATACCTTGCCTACTCGTGCAAGGGAAACAAAAGAAAAAACAAACAGATGGGACTAATCAGACTAAAGAGCTTCTGCAAGGCAAAGGAAACCAGGAACAAAACAAAAAGACGACCAACCAACTGGGAGAAAATATTTGCGAATCATATATCCAACAATGGGTTAATCTCCAAAATATATAAAGAACTCATACAACTCAACAACAAAAAAAAACAAACAACCCGATCAAAAAATGGGCAGAGAGGGCGGGCCTGGTGGCACAGTGGTTAAGTTTGCACGTGCCGCTTTGGCGGCCTGGGGTTTGCCAGTTCAGATCCTGGGTGCGGACTTGGCAAGCCATGCTGTGGCAGGCGTCCCACATATAAAGTAGAGGAAGATGGGCACGGATGTTAGCTCAGGGTTAGTCTTCCTCAGCAAAAAGAGGATTGGCAGCAGATGTTAGCTCAGCTAACCCTCCTAAAAAAAAAAAAGGGCAGAGAATATGAACAGACATTTTTCCAAAGAAGATATATAAATGGACAACAGGCACATGAAAAGATGCTCAACATCACTAATCATCAGGGAAATGCAAATCAAAACTATGAGATATCACCTTACACCTGGTAGAGTGGCTACAATTCCCAAGACAAAAAAGAATAAATATTGGAGAGGATGTGGAGAAAATGGAACAGTCATACACTGCTGGTAGAAATGCAAACTGGTGCAGCCACTATGGAAAACAATATGGAGATTTCTCAAAAAATTAAAAGTAGAAATACTATATGACCCAGCTATTCCACTACTGGGTATTTATCCAAAGAACTTGAAATCAACAATACAAAGTGACATATGCACCCCTGTGTTCACTACAGCATTAGTCACAACAGCCAAGACGTAGAAGCAACCCAAGTGCCCATCAACAGATGAATGGATAAAGAAGATATGGTATATATACATACACACACAGAATACTACTCAGCCATAAAAAAAGACTAAATCATCCCATTTGCAATAATATGGATGGACCTTGAGGGTATTATGTTAAGCAAAATAAGCCAGGCAAAGACAAACACCACATGATTTCACTCATATGCGGAAGATAAACACACGGATAAAGAGAACAGATTAGTCGGTACCAGAGGGGAAGGGGCTGAGGAGGTGGGTGAAAGGGGTAAAAGGGCAGATATGTATGGTTATGGATAAAAACTAGACTATTGATGGTGAGCACAATGCAGTCTATGCAGAAACTGATACATAATAATGTACACCTGAAATTACACAATGTTATAAACCAGTATGACCTCAATAAAATAATTTAAATAAATAAATAAAGTAGCCCATTACCTTTCAGGCTGCTTATCCGTCTACCTACCTTAGCAGGAAGAAAAATCAAAATACCAGTACTGGCCTCCAGTGGAGCTCACAACTGAGAAATGCTCCTTCAGGTTTTAATTGAAAAAATGCCGTTCTATCTACAGAACAAGCTGGTATACTATCTGTCCCCAATAAATCTCCAACTTCTATATCTGTGGTGAGTTGGTACACTGTAGCAAGGAGTACGTTTCTTTCTAACAATACCCCAAAAACACTTTTATTGATTTGCAGCCCTACTTTGGGTCCCAGCCAAAGATGAAACCAGAGGTCAAAGATAGCTATCCATAATAATAGTCTACTCAAAGACTAACTATGGCCGTTTAGTAACAAACAAGAGAAATGGTACATTTTTTGTTAATAGTGAAAAAAAGAAACAGAAACATCAATAAGGTATTAGTTAATTATGGACTGTTGTCAAGCTATTTAAAATTACTGTCATGCATACCACTAACCACAAAGAAACATAAGAATGAAAAAAAAGTAAAGTTAAAAATAAGAGCAGGGGCCAGGGGCTGGCCCTGTGGCTGCGTGGTTAAGTTCACGTGCTCTGTGGCAGTGGCCCAGGGTTTTGCTGGTTTGGATCCTGGGTACAGACATGGTACCACTAGTCAGGCCACATTGAAGTGGCATCCCACGTGCCACAACTAGAAGGACCCACAACTAAAAATATACAACTATGCACTGGGGGGATTTGGGGAGAAAAAGCAGAAAGAAAAAAAAAAAAAGCAAAGGTCAGCTCAGTGGTGTAGCAGTTAAGTTCATGCACTCCACTTCAGCGGCCCAGGGTTCATCAGTTTAGATCCTGGGCATGGACCTACACACTGTGCATCAAGCCTTGCTGTGGCAGCGTCCCACATGGAAGAACTAGAATGACTTACAACTAGGATAAACAATAGGATAAACAACTATGGACTGGGGCTTTGGGGAGGAAAAAAAAAAGAGGAAGACTGACAATGGATGTTAGCTCAAGGCCAATCTTCCTCACTAAAAAAATAAATAAATAAATAAAAAGCTGAGAACCTCAATGTATTTAAAATAAATAAATAAATAAAATCAGTGGCCAGCCCAGTGGCATAGTGGTTAAGTTCATGTGCTCTGCTTCGGCGGCCTGGGGTTCACAGGTTCAGATCCCAGGCATCGACCTAGACACGGCTCATCAAGCCATGCTGTGGCAGCAACCCACATACACAATAGAGGAGGACTGGCACAGACGTTAGCTCAGCAACAATCTTCCTCAAGCAAAAAGAGGAAGACTGGCAACAGATGTTAGCTCAGGGACAATCTTCCTCATCAAAAAATAAACAAATAATATAAAAGCAGAAGACAAAATTCTTTGTATTCATAATTACGACCATGGGAATAAAAGAGGGGCAGCTGAATGGAAATGCACCCAAAATAAGCTAATAGTTGTGTCAGAGTGCTAGGATCAATGTTTTTTCCATTTTCTAATTTTCTGTAAGTGTGGTTATGTTGCTTAAGAGATAAAAAAATTATACATTTTAATAATATCTAACATTAAATAGCACTTCACAGTCTACATGCACATTAACATGTAATTTTACGTCATTCTCAGAACCTTAAAAGATATTATTCCGACGTTATAGACAATAAGAAAGAAGTGGCTTACCCTTTTATAAAGGCAAGTCAAACTTCGTAATAGAACTGGTCAGTCTTTTAGCTGGAGAATTAACTAAAAGCTCAGTTACAAAATCTACAATTGTTCCCTGCAACCATTACTTATCGCACCACATAACTATAGTAGTCCTAGTTCAAAAAAAACAAAAGGGAGAGGGAGCTCTACGTGAAAATAAAATAACAAGGTGCTTGTAACACTTCCTTTCAGCAAAGTGACCACAGAATTTAAATCTACTGGATTCCTAGAACAGTCAAGAGTTAAAATAATTCTTTTTAATATTCATTATTATCATATACATATTCATTTAATTCTAGACCCTATGGGGTATGAGGTAGCTATAATCATCCCATTTTACCAATGAGAAAACAACATTTAAAAGATTAAGTCAAAGAATCATATTGAAAAGGCCCAGATTATTAAATGTATCACCTATCACCAAACATGGATTGGACCCAAATCAAAGAAGCATCCACCATCTGCCAGGGGGTAGGGAATAGAAAGGAAAACACAAAAAGAGGTAAAACGGGTGAAACCAGTATTAAGTTGGAATTTTGTAAGCTATAGATCTTTGGTTCCTGGAAAAATCATAAAATTACTGCCATACTGGGTTATCAGCTATAGACATAACAGGCAATGACAAACCTAATAACCAGGTAGAATTCAGGCCACGAGGAGTTTGATAAAGTCTGCTAATTTATTTAGAAGATTAGGTGAGTGGATCTCTAAAAAAGAAAATGCTACTAAGTAAGCTCAAGTCACAGGCACAAAAAGTGAAACGTAAAGATAACAAGCACCTGTAGATCTTTGTCAATGGTAGAAAGGCCGTGTCTACTAAGAAGTCCAGGGCAGGCTGGGCTGCAGAGGCTGCATGGGGTGGCGGAAAGACTACCGGACCAGAATCAAGAGATCTGGGTCCCAAGTTCCTAATCTGTAAAACTAAGAGTTTAGATAAATTTACCTCCCAAGAGCCTCCCAGCTGCAAAATTCCTTAAGATGGAAAACAAAACTGCAGTTGCTGCTGAGGGCGACTTAGGTGAGGCACGAATCACAACAGGGAGGTGAGGCATCTTGAGTGCCATCACTGAGATGAGTCCAACAAACAACTCATTTTGCCCCATAATTTTAAAAATTCTGCATATTTTCTGTACTTTGTCAGGAACAAGATGAAAAACAGTCTAGAAGGACAAAAAGTAGATGGTGGGGTTAAAATACTTGTTTTTAATCCCTTATTTTTCTGAGCTTCAAAATATGCAGTTTTCACAGCACTCTAAAATTTGAGAGTCGCAGTGGTATAAACACTATGTCAACTATAAAAACATGCAGGAGGACGTGAACTGGTAATATGTACAAATGAAAGTCGTCATGGTACAATGTGAAATTCTAAACAATATTTTTGAATACTGTTTCAAAAAACATTGCTCTATTCTCTTTTCAATAAAAATCACTTCATTTCTTCCCTTCTTTCTTTTATCGTCCCTCTCAACCTGCCTGAGTCTTAACAGAGCAGACAAGACAGCTGTCCCCCTTTTTTAAATAAATCATAACTGGGTAACATCTCCCATCTATGATACCAAGCTTGAAATGATCAATTCTCCAGATACATGATGGGCCCTAGCAATTTATCCTTCCCAGCAAATGTATGCCTTTCATTTAATTTGGGGCTACCATAGTCTGTACAGGCAGACTTGGAATACTGACCAATTTCTCTACCTTAGAATGGTATTCCTTTAAAACATATTTTTGTAGTTCAAATGGAACTTTGGAAATAGAAGTTTACTGATTAAAAGCCTCCTAAAAACAACCTTCTCCATTTCCCTGATTGGCTCCAGTCCTCTCAAAAGCCAACAGATACTAAAATGGCCACAAGGCCCTGGTTACCACTTTTCATGAATTTCTACGTTCTGTTACTTTATTTAAGTTTATTTTAGTTACTCAGACTCTTCTGAATGCTCAGTATAACTTAAGCCTCTTTCTTCTTCATATCCTAATGTGTCTTCGAAGAAACCAATTTAAAGCAAAAGTTGCCTAACCTTTGGTTGCAATAATGTGTAAATTTTGTGAGAGGTAGACCATCCAATAATCCAGTTCCTTTACACAAATATTTAAACAAACTCACATTTAACAAATCAGGATATTTGCTGATTTTGGAATTGGCCTTTTATTAAAATAAGCAGCTTTAAACACCTACAAATCCAAAAGAAAAAGAAAAAGAAAAACTTCCCTATTTAGCAATTCCACTTCTGGGTATATACCCAAAAGAATTGAAAGCAGGGTCCTTTTTATTTAAAGATTTTATTTTTCCTTTTTCTCCCAAAGCCCCCCGGTACATAGTTGTGTATTTTTAGTTGTGAGTCCTGCTAGTTGTGGCATGTGGGATGCCTCCTCAGCATGGCCTGATGAGTGGTGCCATGTCCACGCCCAGGATCTGAACCGGCAAAACCCTGGGCCGCTGAAGCAGAGTGCGTGAACTTAACCACTTGGCCACAGGGCTGGCCCCGAAAGCAGGGTCTTAAGAGACATTTGCACACCCGTGTTCACAGCAACATTATTCACAATCATCCAAAGGTGGAAGCAAGCCAAGTGTCTACCAACAGATGAATGAATAAACAAAATGTGATCTACACATATAATGGAATATTAGTATTATTCAGTCTTAAAAAAAGGGAAATTCTGATACAGGCTATAACATGAATGAATATTGAGGACATGATGCTAAGTGAAAGAAGCCAGTCATAAAAGGACAAATACTGCTTGATTCTACTTATTTAAGGAACCTAGAATAGTCAAACTCATAGACAGAAAGCAGGAGTAGTTATTGTCAGGGACTGGGGGGAATGGGGGAATGGGGAGTTGTTGTTTAATGGGTATAGAGTTTTAGTTTTACAAGAAAGTTCTGGAGATTAGTTGTACAACAATGTAAATGTACTTAACACGACTGAACTGTACACTTTAAAAATGTTTAAAATGATAAATTTTATGTTATGTGTACTTTATGACAATTTAAAAAAATCTTCTCTATGTCCCAAGGCTAAATCCTAGGGTTGAAAGCCCTTTTAGTTTTAAACTACAGCATTAGCCATCATTGCAACAACACTTGGTAGGGTGAGAAGTCAAGCAAGACAAATAGCTTTTTTTGAGTACCTTATGCTGCTTAATGACAGGTATGTTGTCCAAAATAATCAGCTGTTAAAAAGGAATAGCCTTAACTCTCCCCTGGAACTGGTTAGTGATCTCAGTTTCCCTTCATTAAGTTCTTGACAGCTCAATGTCCTCACATCTGTCACTGTTTGGGAGACTGATTCCAAGAACATAAATTGCTTCAAGGACTAGGCAACAAATTTATTCTGGTTCATGGGACAGATCTGAACCCATCTGTTTCCAAATCAAAAGCCATATTTGAATCAGTTTTGTTCCATCACAGTATCGTACTAATGGGAGCAATACAATCAAACAGTATTTTCCTCCTTTCTATCCACGTAATATAGATGATTACATGAAACACAAATCAATTAAAGCACAAGAGCATCCTCAGAAACAGGGTCTTTGCAGACCGTAGGATCTGATACCTTTTCAATTTTTATGTTTATTCTTCAGACCATTATGATTATGTTTCCTCTAAGTGATACGGTTTCTTTTGGAAATTACACAGGAGGAAATATTTCCACATTGTAATAACCAACTTACCTTAATCTTTTTTTAAGTTGTAAACTGTCATGGATGATCCTCTTAACAAACTCTAATTCACCTCCTTCTGCCATGATCTCTGTGATACCGCCTGTGTTTACAGAACTAGGTGGAGGTCTTCGAGGATTTCGAGAGTTTACTCCCTGAACAACAAGAAACTCTGGTGAAAAATTTTTACACCTTAAGATCAAGTCTTTGACTGTAATCCAGTTCTAAGTAAGGATGCTTAGATGTAATTTTAGTTTCCAAATATCATGCTAGATTTAGGATTTAAAAATCATATAGCCATTGCAATTTACATTTTAAACTGCATTCATGCAAATATTCCTTTCCAGGGTCTTTTATCTTCCCTCTTTGTGATTAAACACACGCACACACACAAAAAATGTTTTTACCTTTTTATGTAGTCTAATCCGTCACTTTTCCTTTATGCTTTCTGTCTTGGCATCATGCACAGAAAATATTCCACCCAAAGACTATATAAATGTTTACAAATGTTTTCTTCTAGTACTTTCATGGTTTCACTTTTTAAATTTAAATATTTAATCCACTCCTACCTGATACCATATTAAAAAAATTAACTCAAAAATGGATCAAAGATCTAAATATAAAAGCTAAAACTATAAAACTCTTAGGAGAAAATATATGAGTAAATTTTCATGACCTTGGATTAGGCAATGGTTTCTTAGACATGACATCAAAAGCACAAGCAATAAAAGAAAAAAACAGATAAACTGGACTTCCTCATAATTAAAACTTTTGAGTTGCAAAGGAGACCATCCAGAAAGTGAAAAGACAGAATGGGAGAAAACGTTTGCAAATAATATATCTAATAAGGGACTATGTCTAGAATACATTTTCTTTCAACAATAAAAAAAAGAAAAATAATACAATTTTTAAATGGGCAAAGGATCTGAATAGGTATTTCTCCAAAGAAGATAAACAAATGGCCAAGAAGCACAGGAAAAGATGTTCAATACCATTAGCCATCAGGGAAACGCACATCAAAGCCACAGTGAGATACTACTTCACACCCACTAGGATGGCTGTAATCAAGAAGACAGATGTAGATAACAAGTGGTGACAAGGATATAGAGAAATTGGAACCCTCATACACTACTGCTGGTGGAATGAAAAATGGTCAGCCACTTTAGTCTGGCTGTTTCTCAAACAAACAAACATACAATTACCATATGATCCAGTAATTCCACTCCTAGGTATATATCCAAGAGAAATAAAAACATATATCCACCCAAACACTTTTATAAGAATGCTCACAGCAGCAGCATTATAATAGCCAAGACGTGGAAACAACCCAAATGTCCATCAACTGATTAAGTAAAATGTGATATATTCATACAGTGAAATATTATTCAGCAATAAAAAGAAATGAAGTACTGATCCATGCTGCAATATGGACGGATACTTAGTGAAAAAGTCAGTCACAGAAGACCATATATTGTATGATCCCATTTATATGAAACGTCCAAAACAGCAAATCCATAGAGACAGAAAGTAGAGGGGTGGTTGCCTAGGACTAAGGGGGCTGCAGGGAAACCGAGAGTAACTACTAATCGGTATAGGACTTTTTGGGGGGGGGTGATGAAAATGTTCTAAAATTGACCATGGTGATGGCTATACAACGCTGTAAATATACCAAAAATAATTAAATTCTACTCTTTAAGTGGGTGAATTGTCTGGTATGTGAATTAAATCTCAATAAAGCTGTTATAAAAAGATATTTAGTTCTGGCGCTAGTAATACTCTATTTCCTTATCTGGATGCTGGTTTCACAGGAGTGTTCACTTTGAAAAGTCCAGTTTATACTTACAGCATGTGTACTTTTACATATGTACGTCATACCTTAATATTGTTAAAAAAAATTGTACTGCAGGACCTAGCTATCTTATAACTTACCTTCAACAAAAGCTACAATTTAGATTTCTTAAATCCTGCTTCACTTTATGTTCCAATCTAGAATATTGGTATTGCTAATAAATTTCAGTCCAACATCCTCCCCTACACCAAAAAAAAAACTAATCCATCTGGAATTTACTTTATTTTCAGGTATGTAAATTGTACTTTCAGGGTATTTGAGTGATTCTAAAACAATTTATTCTCCCAAAGTTTTAAGCATACACACCTCCTCATTTCCTTCTGATTAATATTTTTCAATTTCTATTAATGGGGAATTAAATAGATGAAGGAAAACTTAGGTAAAGACAATAACATTTTAGAGCATTGAGTTTCTTAATAGGTTAGTTGTTTTCATCCAACATTTCTCTTTCCATATTCCTGAGCAAATAAATTTTTCACCTGAAGTTGAAAGACTAAACTGGACATTTTACTATCAAATGACAGGTGGCAGTAAAAACAGTGATCTCCCCCCTAAGCCAATAAGCCCAATATAGGAGTGGACTGTGACCTAAGTTGATCCAATCAGAGGAAATCCAAAGGTTCAATGGTTTGGGGAAGAAAAGAGTTTTCTCTTCACTCTTTCCCCCTCCCTAAATATTACTCTGCCAAAAGTAAATCAGCCTAAGAACAAAAAAAAAAGGCCAGGTCAGAGCCAAAAGAAACCTGGAAAAACACAGCCTCAGCCCTGACACTACTATGAACTCCTTAATCAAGTTGTTCCTGAAGTCCAAATTACTGCTGGATTTCTTAGATATGTAAGTCAATAAACTTTCTTTGTTGTTAAGGCCATTTGAATTGGGTTTTCAGATGCTTGACACCAGAATGTTCTGATACAGCTTCCAAAATAAAAGTTGCTCTTTGCTCTTATCTTCACAAACAAGGAAAACTTAGGCAAATATTTAATTGCTTTAAAGCAGAAGATATTTTACCTTGGCTTCCAACTGATTGGCAAAAAAGGGAGGGTTGCACATGCAAAAGTCATAGATTATCTCAGATTCCTCTTTAAGAGCGTCCATCAGGAGTGTCTTCTGTGGTACTTTTACCACTAGGAGAAAAAATAGGAACTGTTAACTAGTATTAATGCTGTGGTAGTTTTCACATATGTCCAAATTCTTTGACAGAAGTGACCTCTAGTCCCTTCGAGAGGTGAAGTTTAATATCCCTCTCCTTGAGTGTAGGCTGCTCAGTGACTCGCTTTTACTGAACAGAAATGATAGAAGTGACACAGGGCATCACTTCTGAGGCTAGGTCATAAAGAGCAATATGGCTTCCTCCTTGCTCTCTCTGTTGAATTACCTGCTCTAGGAGAAGCCAGCTGACATGCTGTAAGAATGCTCAAACAGCCCTCAGGAGAGAGCCACAGGGCAATGAACAATGCTTCCTGCCTACCCCCAGTCAGTCCTCCAGACGACTGCAACCTCATTAAAGACTCTAACCAGAACCACCCAGCTAGGCCATGCCCAAACGCCTGACCCATAGAAACTAGGAGATGATAAATGTTTATTGTTTAAAACTGCTAGATTTTGGAGTAACCTGTAATATAGAAATGTAGAAATAAAAAACACATAAACAATATTAGTATTTCCCCTTACAATGATATGTTTAACACTAGTAATAAAAGCCTACTTCTTCCATAAAGAGACATAGTCTAATGACAAAAAAAATGAACAGCCTTTTATATATACAATAAGCACAAAAATAAAAAGTAACTGATTACTAAGGGGATGTGACTATTTGTAGCACAGTTCCACATACTGAAATTAAAAAGATGGTATATTTTAATCAACAGTAGGGTTCTCTTCCTTTTAACATCTTGGTGACTAGGTTACTTCATATACAATAGATACTCATTATTCATAGTAGTGATGTTCTATAAAGTCACCACAAACACTGAATTAGTGAATAGTGAACCTTTAGCTCCTAGAAATACAGGTTTAGGTTAACTGTGAGCCTCTGGTCACAACATTTTCATCAGCTAATCAATATATAACCTTGTTTTATGTGTGTTTCTGTTTAAAGACACCTTATTTAATATATATTGCTAATTCATTAACATTGAACTCACAGCCAACAGCGCTCTAACTCATGTGTGAACGAAGCTCATCTAACACACCTATTTTCTCTATAAGGCACACCACAACCTTTTTGTACTCAGTAACACTGGATAGCATTTAAGCACTATGTTTAGGGACCATTTTAAACAGCAAAATCACCAAGAAAAAACACAAAACTGCAAAAAAATGTGGCACTAAATAGATCATGAAAAGACACTTATTTACAATATGAGAGCTGAAACAATAGCAGAGTGTCGCTTGTTTCAACTTCAGCTTGGAACATGCACGTTGGGTAACGATTTTTTTTACTGCTCTGCATATGTCTTTGAATGACCACAAAGGTACCACAAGTATTGATTTTGAGGTTAAAAATAACTCTGAGTATTCCTCAAAAAACTAAAAATAGAACTACCATACGATCCAGCCATCCCACTACTGGGTATTTATCCAAAGAGCCTGAAGTCAGCAATCCCAAAAGTCCTGTGCACCCCAATGTTTATTGCAGCACTGTTTACAATAGCCAAGACGTGGAAGCAACCTAAGTGCCCATCAACAGACGAATGGATAAAGAAGATGTGGTACATATATACAATGGAATACTACTCAGCTGCAAAACAGAACAAAATCATTCCATTTGCAATAACATGGATGGACCTTGAGAGAATTATGTTAAGTGAAATAAGCCAGCAAGAGAAAGATAATCTGTGTATGACTCCACTCATATGAGGAATTTAAAACTATGGACCAAGAACAGTTTAGTGGATACCAGGGGAAAGGTGGGGTGGGGGGTGGGCACAAAGGGTGAAGTGGTGCACCTACAACATGACTGACAAACATTAATGTACAATTGAAATTTCACAAGATTGTAACCTATCAATAACTCAATAAAAAATAATAATAATAAAAAAGAATCTAAAAAAAACAAAACAAAACAAAAATAACCCTGAGTAGGCAAATTCACAAATATTAAAGCCATGCAGTTATGGGGATCAACTGTATTTACTATATGTCTTCCTGACTTAATTCGGATAACAAAACAGCAAACTCAATTACAGATTTTTAAAAATTACCAAAGTTTGTTTATTAAAGCAAAAAATAATGAGATACGTTAAATTAGAAAGGCAGGTTAATAAAGCTTGAAAGGGATATTTATTCTGTAGAGCTAACCTTTTATAAGATCAGATAAGTTATTCTGTTCCACATTTTTCTTTGCATAGTTGAAACACATATCATCTACTTCTGTTGCAAGGAAATACCAGCCATTTAAGGTTGTTCCAAGTAAAGGATAGATGCAGGATGCCCCGGTACCTAGCAAAAAGAAAATTCAAAACACACTGAGCACACCTGAGGGAGAGATGAAACTAACAAGCAAAAACACCGTGCTTCTCTTTTTAGAATTCTTTTTTTTTTTCTGCTTTTCATCCCCAAATCCCCCCAGTACATAGTTGCATATTTTAGTTGTGGGTCCTTCTAGTTGTGGCATGTGGAATGCCACCGCAGCATGGCTGGATGAGCAGCGCCATGTCCGCGCCCAGGATCCAAACTGGAGAAACCCTGGGCCGCTGAAGCAGAGCGCAGGAACTTAACCACTCAGCCACAGGGCCAGCCCCTCTTCTTAGAATTCTTATAGCCTTAACAACAAGCGGGTACCTGATTATATACACGCTCTGGCTACTGGGTTCTCTAATCATTTCACATATGTTAGTCTTACCTCACAATGGGATTCAAATTTCCTAGAAGACAGAAACCTTGCTGTCCTCTTCTTTTGTATATTGTATGCAAAATTAAGTGTGTACAATTAGCTGATGATCAAGGAATATATGACTAATCAACTGAAAATGATCAAAACTCAACTTAATCTACTTCATAAAGTCTTCATTTTAAATCTCAGACAAAACGTGATTTTCTTAAAATAAATCCATGCTCTCTGTTAAAATACTACAGTAATATCTTAAAATAAATCAACGTACATCCCAGTCTCCAAAAGCAGAAAAAAATACATAGGGTATAAAATTTCTATGATCTTAAACAGCCCAATTCCTCCTATATCTGTAAACTGTTACTTGAAGGAAACGAGAAGAAAAAAAACTAAAGAGAAAATTCATTTCTTAGACGTGGAGACATGGAAAGACATTTAATCCAGATACAAAACATCAGTCATTGGCTTACCCTACCATAGTTTCAAGGAAGACATCCAGAAGGAAACGTTTCAGGCAAAAATCACCCTGACAACCAGGGTTTGATCCTAAACATGTACCTTGAATAATCTCGATCCATGGACTGGACAACACACTAACCACAAATATTGCTTTCACATCTACTGACCAATCCTGGCCAATAAGCTTTTAAAGAGGATATTCAAGAGAAGAAAAGCCAATGTTTCTCCCAAAGGTCTACCCTTGGGAGAACGTACAGTCAGCCCGTACCAGCCACTCTAGGCCTGCTTCCTCCTGACCACATCTTGGTGCCAATCCAGCCTTCTATGGATTTGGCAGGAAGAGGTGGAGGCTAGAGATATTCCTAACCCAGAGGAAATCCAGGCTTATCTTATTGCTTCTTCATTAAGTATTCTGAACAAGATAGTAAAATACACGACAACAACTGATGGCCAGAACATTTAAGCTCTTTGACGGTCACAATGATTGCTACACTTCCTATCATGTTTATCTAATAGCATCCTGGCCCTGATGCCACTGGGCAAATACCTCCTTGGGGATGTGTGAGGTGGTGAGGGAAGGGTTGGTAAAGGGTACTCAAGCTCCTCCCAGAGGCCACAATTATTTAGACCCTGCTAGCCATTCTTGTAAGCCAGAGTCACTCAGAATAAGGATACTTAAGTAGCACTTTCAGCAATGTAGGAAAAAAATCCAGACCAGATTCCAGGACCTTGGTTCTCACACAACTGCCTCTCTCTTCATACTTCAATTTCATTTAAAAGGAAAAAGAGAAAAAGTACACTTTCTTTCAGTTACCCAATGATCAGGTACCTCCAGGGTAATAAACAGGTAAAAAGAAAGACCTGCCTTCAGCCAAAAAAATCTAGTTTATCAATTCTTACAATCCAAAGTCTTGTATTCTAACATCCTAATCCCCTCAAAAAGCTGAATGACATTTTTAAATGGGTAATAATCTTGTAATGATAAACAAAAATGGAAAGTGCATAATCATAGAATTAGAGCAAACTGATGGAGTCTGGGGGGAGAATTTATATAAAACCCTAATTAGAATCAATGTGATTTCAGCAAGAGTGCCCCTTGTGAAGAGCTAAAATCCATTAACCTCCTATATCCCCAAGTGTTATTTTAGAAGGTTTGGGGCATAATTAAAATAAATTAGCACCAAACAAGCTCTCAAGCTTTCTAAGCTTTCTATAACCAATCAGCCAATCTTCTGCCATGAACATAAAAGGGCAGAAGCTTTTGTTAAATCCCATTATTTTTACACAGTGCTTAGCTCATAGGGGGTGTTCAGAAATTTGAATGTTGAAAGAATGATGTATTTATCCATCAACATTCAATAAATTATTTATTGGACACCTACTATGTACCAGAAATTTTGCTAGGCCTTGGGATATTATAGTAAGCAAAAAAGTAACAGGCTCTGAACTTTACAATCTAGTGGGTGTTTACCACAGAGGCTTTTAAAAGGAACCCATTACAGTGGCCAAGATGTGATCAGAAATAGATTTACACACACTTTCTGTAGAATGGAAGAGAGAGGCAACAGAGTGGATGAGAAGAGCGCAGTTGAGAAGGTATTCTGTAGACCAGGAGAGATGATGGAGACTTGGTCCAGGGTGGAGGCAGTGGAGAGAAGCAGACGATTTAAGAAATATTTGAGAGAGAAAAACCAACAGGAAATGGTGACAGACATTCTCAATGAGAATGGGGAGAAGTAAATATCAAGGATGACAGGGTGGACTGTGGTGGATTCGCTGAAGTAAGAAACAAAGGAAGAGGACCAAGATTAGGAAAAAAGAATATGAGCCTGATCCGGGACGTAGGAAAGTCTGAGGAGTTTTTCAGATATCTAAGTTTCTGAAATACATGGGACTAGAGTTCAAGAAAACAAATCTAAGTTGGAGGAATATACAGATTTGTAGGTTATTTGCATGGAGGTGGAAAATAAAGTCACAGATGTGGATGAAATTGCCCAGAGGTAGGCTGCTGCATAAGAAAAGGGCTAAAGACTGAGCTCAACATTTAATGGCCAGATACAGGAAAGTAAGCCCGAAAAGGGGAGAAGGGTGATTAGAAATGAAAGAGGAAAACCAGAGGAGTCTGGTGTCATGCAAGTCAATGGAGGAGAGTGCATAGAGGATAAAGGAGGGGTCAATAAATGCTGCAGAAAAGGTAGTGTATGATCAGGACTGAAATGCACACAAACATCAAAGTTAAACATTTACTACTACCTAGAAATTGTGTTTCCTATTAACTATACTATATTTAGAAGTAAAGTCATAGAGTTTTGAATTCCAGTTTTCCCATAAAGGACTAGTAAAGGCCAAAGGATTAAAAAATTTTTAATCCTAGTAAATGAAAACACTGGCTATGATAAACATAAATTTATAATTGCAAAACATAGCCTGGCTTCATTTCCTTCTGTATCTCCACTTACTCTTTCAAAGGAACCAAACTGGAACAGTTTTCTCCATTGTAAAAGTCTACAATTAAAATCTTACCCTACCCTCTACAAATAATCACTCAAGAGATTCCCAAAAGTATTCAGGCCCACATGATCTTTTATTAAATAGCCATCACCACAAAATCCCAATATGGGGACTACTGTACTAATACCAAACAATTCAGAGTAAATATAATGCCCAACAGACACAGACATCAACATGGTAATCTGGAAAGCTAAGAAAACAAGAGCCTCACTTCCCTTCTGCACCTCTCTTACCCTGTTTGGTGCTGACAATCCCTTCACAAGAGAAATTGAGAAAAAGACAAGCCCAGGTGTAGCAAATAAGAACAGTAATATCCACAGCCAGCTTCTTTCACCCAAGAAACACCCAGAAGAGAAGTTCACAGAGAATTTGACCTTGCAAAATTTATGAAACTTATGTTTAGCCAAAAAAGAATTTTAAACCATATACCTATGTCAATTCCTCTTCGGAGAGTACTTTTGTCAGAATCCTGATGACCGATCAGATCTTCCACCCAATGAATATAGTTGAGTCTCAAGGGAACTGTGGGAATTAGTCGCTCCAATGGAATATCAATAGACAGTCCAAAATCTTCCCTTAGGAGAGTACAGGTCAGAGCTCTGACTGCTTCAGGATCTTTAAAATTAAGACTGAGGGGTGGAGAAAAAGAAGTAAAACTGATTAGTAAGATTCACTAAGCTGTAAAAACTCTATGGCAGCCAGGCAATACCAAACTCCCATTTGAATTTCCTAGGAGATCACAATAAATAGCTCTATAGAGCATTCAGCACAGTGGCATACACACCTGGGTGTTTAACACAGTCACAGTAAATGAAAAGCAGTATAAATTCCACCGAAAACACTGTATTTTTCACACATGGAGTATAGAAGAGCAGCGTGCCTCCCTTCCAATTCCTGCCTGATCCTCTCTTTACTTCGTTATGTGAGGCTGGACAAGTTATTTAACCTCTACGAGACTGTTTCCTCAGCTGTAGAATGGAGATAATGGTACCTATGTTATAGTGCTGCTGTGAGATGATCTGTGAAGCGTACTTAGCATAACGTCTAGTACAAAGTAACTATTTTATAAATGCTGGCTATTCTTCTATTATCATTAACATCATTCGACATTAGCATTCTTTGAAAATCATACTTAAATGTGGAAAGAAAGCAGTAAAAAATGTTTAATAATGAAAATATAAGATACTTAAATATAACAAAGACTATAGATACCAAATTTAAAACGTAACTATTTTTAGCAGCTTTACTGAGGTACAATTTACATACTATAAAAGTCAACTGTAAGTAAACAATTCAATAATTTTTAGTACATTTGCAGCAGTGCAATCATCACGACAATCCAATTTTAGAACACGTCCATCACCCCAAAAAGAAACCTCATGTCCATTTGCAAGTCATTCCTCGTCCACCCTCAGCTCTAGACAACCACCAATGCACTTTCTGTCTCGACAGATTTAACTTTTACAGATGTTTCATATAAATGAAATCATATAATATGTGTTCTTTGTATCTGGATTCTTTCACTCAGCACAATGTTTGTGAGGTTCATCCACTGAGTAGCACATATCAGTACTTCATTCCTTATTATGGCCAAATAATATTCTATTGGGTAGATAATCAAATTGTAGTTTATTTGTCATATCGATAACCACATCTGTGGTTTATCTATGCACCACTTGATGGACAGTTGAACTGTTTCTACTTTTTGGCTATCACGAACAATGCTACTATAAATATTCTACATACAAGTCTTTGTAAGGATATGTTTTCATTTCTCTTGGGTAGATACTTAGGAATGGATCCTATGATATATCTGTTTAACTTGTTAAGAAACTTGTGCCAGTAGAACTATTCTAATCTTAAAATGCTGCTAAGCTGAAAATCTTAAAAAGAAAACCAATGGATGTTATTTATAACAGGGTAATGAAAAGACAGAGCAGAAAGCCAGTAGATGGGACTGAACTATGAAAGGTAAGAAGAGCTTTGAAACTGTCTGCTGGGGCCAGCCCAGTGGCGCAGCGGTTAAGTTTGCACATTCCGCTTCTCGGCGGCCCGGGGTTCGCCCATTCGGATCCCGGGTGCAGACATGGCACTGCTTGGCACGCCATGCTGTGGTAGGCATCCCATGTATAAAGTAGAGGAAGATGGGCACGACATTAGCTCAGGGCCAGGCTTCCTCAGCAAAAAGAGGAAGACTGGCAGTAGTTAGCTCAGGGCTAATCTTCCTCAAAAAAAACACAAAAAACAAAAAAACAAATAACAAAAAAACTGCTCAGAATTCTGGCCTGAAGCTGTATGGTCAGACAGCTGGCCATCCTCAAACAACTCCTGATCTGTCCCATCTTCTTTTCTGTTTCTTTCTTGGTAATCAAATGATCAATCATTCTGAAAACCTCAATGCCCAGATGCTTGAGTGCCAGGATGGAAGGAAGAGTGCTCTATCTGGCTACCATGGAAACTTTAGGAAGGTACCATGGACCCAAGCTCCTCCATCACCCACAGCAAAAGTGTTCTACCATGGGAGTTCAGAAACCTGGACTCTAACCTTGGTTCTGCAATCAACTAGCCATGAACTTAAAGTCACTTCAGTTCTTAGGTCTCAGTTTCTCCATCTGTAAAATTAAGAGATTGGACATAATGATCTAAGGGTCCTTCCAAGTAAAATTTCATGGCTCTATGAAGAATACTACAAAGCAGCACAATGATAGAAACTGAAATATTTGTAGAGCAAATTACGGAGACATGGAACAATCAAAAGAGTTCCTGAAGACAGAATAACCAAACAACAGTAAACATTTCCATTATCCTCCAGCCTGACCCCACAACAAACTCTTTATTCTTCTGCTGCATGATATTAAGCATACAGTAACAGTACTGAACACATATTAAGGAATACACAACCAGTGGTTATTAGATGACATGACCTACTCTTTCAAAAAATTCTTTAGAAAAACACAACTTTCAAAGTAAAAGAACTTGTGAAAAGAGTGATGATGGGCAGGATTAGATTTCAGGAATATAGACTTGTTTGTTATCTATACAGAAATTGCACTCTCTACTTGAATATAATGTTTTTTTGATGACCTTTAAGAATGCTTCAGGGGCCGGCTCCGTGGCCAAGAGGTTAAGTTTGTGTACTCCACTTCGGTGGCCCAGGGTTTCGCTGGTTTGGATCCTGGGCACGGACATGGCACCACTGATCAGGCCATGCTGAGGCGGCGTCCCACATAGCACAACCCGAGGCACTCACAACTAGAATCTACAACTATGTACTGGGGGACTTTGGGAAGAAGAAGAGAAAAAAGAAGATTGGCAACAGTTGTTAGCGCAGGTGCCAATCTTAAAAAAAAAAAAAAACAATGCTTAGGGTACAATTTATAGGGAAAAAATGGAAGAGATTAAGAATGAATGTTTAATATAATCTACAGCAAACAGAAAGAGGATGGCTATAGCGTAATCTCAAGAGATACAAGAGCCTAAAAACTATGACACTCCCCAAAGCAATGAGCATACCTAATGTTCCAGATCTTGGTTTCCAAATTATCACTCCCCACCAAAAGGAACCAGAGTTCCTTGGATAAATGGTGGTTCCAGGTCTGGAGTAGGGGAAGTACAAGATGAGTCTGGAACATTTTAGAAAATAAGTCATGCTCAAAGAAAGATGATGACAAATCAAAAGGACACGGGCCAGCTTGAAGGGGCTCCCACTCACCAAATCTGGGAAACCTGAATGAAGAATGCCAGCAAGGAATTATAGCCCAAGACAAAAATACATGAGTCCATACTTATATAAATAAATAAATGAGGGAGAAGGGACAGCTCTTTCTTAAAGAAGAATGACAATTCAATGTAGAATAAAGAAGTCAGGGGCTGGCCCGGTGGCGCAGTGGTTAAGTGCGCACGTTCTGCTTCAGCGGCCCGGGGTTCGCCAGTTCGGATCCCGGGTGGGGACATGGCACCACATGGCAAGTCATACTGTGGTAGGCGTTCCTCATATAAAGTAGAGGAAGATGGGCATGGATGTCAGCTCAGGGCCAGTCTCCCTCAGAAAAAAGAGGAAGATTGGCAGATGTCAGCTCAGGGCTAATCTTCCTCAGGAAAAAGAAAAAAAAGAAGTTAGCAAATTACACTTGGAAATCACCATACTAATCACTGTTTCAATTAAGAATCATTAATGGATGCTAAAAATAGTAGGCAAAAGTTTGAGGAAAAACAATATTTTCATAGTCTCTAAGTATTTCCCCACAAATTATCAACTACCAAGGAGAAAATAATAACACTGCAACGAAGAAATCTTTTTTTATTTTTGGCACCTGAGGTAACAACTGTTGCCATCTTCTTCCTTTTTTTTTTCCCCTGCGTTTTCTCCCCCCCCCCCCCAGTACATAGTTGTATATTTTTAGTTGTGGGTTCTTCTAGCTGTGGCATGTGGGACGCCTCCTCAACGTAGCCTGATGAGCAGTGCCACGTCCGCACCCAGGATCTGAACCGGTGAAACCCTGGGCCACCAAAGGCGGAGCGCACCAACCTTAACCACTCGGCCACGGGGCCAGGCCCTACAATAAAGAAATCTGATGGATATCACCTTAACTAAGTGATTAAAGTTAACATCTCTAATCACGGGACAAACTTTATATACTTCTGTGACACACTGAGAAGGACAAAAGAGGGCAAAGAAAATAAGACTTAAAAAAGCATGCAAAATGAAAAGGAATTCAGAAATGAGATAGTGGTAGTGCATAATCTTGTCAATATATTAGAAACTACTGAATTATACAATTTAAAAGGGTGAATTTTATAGTATGTGAACTATATCTCAATAAACCAGTGAGGGGCTGGCCCGGTGGCGCAGCAGTTAAGTGTGCACGTTCCGCTTTGGCGGCCTGGGGTCCGCGGGTTCAGATCCCGGGTGTGGACATGGCACCGCTCATCAAGCCATGCAGTGGCAGATGTCCCACATATAAAGTAGAGGAAGATGGACACAGATGGTAGCTCAGGGCTGATCTTTCTCAAACAAAATAAATAAATAAAAAATAAACCAGTGAAATGGAAATGAACAAGAGGTGAGAAAAAATAAGAAACACCAGAAAGGCAGATAATGGAGACTCCTTCACACACATAATTGGTGTTCCTGAGTAAGAGAACCAAAGGAGTAGAACAAAGAAATATTCAAAGAAATGATTCAAGGGGCCAGGCCCGAGCCGAGTGGTTAAGTTCACACACTCCGCTTTGGTGGCCCAGGGTTTTGCCAGTTCAGGTCCTGGGCATGGACCTAGCACTGCTCATCAAGCCATGGTGAGGTGGCGTCCCACCCAGCAGAACTAGAAGGACCTACAACCAGAATATACAACTATGTACTGGGGGGCTTTGGGGAGATGAAGAAAAAAAAAGAAATGATTCAAGATCATTTTCCAAAAGCAGAAGATTCACTTTGTCCCTAGGAAAACCAATACAGGGGCTGGCCTGGTATCATAATGGTTAAGTTCACATGATCCACTTCGGGGGCCCAGGCTGAAGGGTCAGATCCTGGGCATGGACATACACACTGCTCATCAAGCCATGCCGTGGCGATGTCCCACATACAAAAAATGGAGGAGGACTGGCACAGATGTTAGCTCAGCGACAATCTTCCTCAAGCAAAATGAGGAAGATTGGCAACAGATGTTAGCTCAGTGAACGTCTTCCTCACAAAAAAAAAAAAAAAACAAAAACCAATACAGACTAAGCAACACCAGGACATATTCTAGAAAGTTACTAGACTTTAAGAATTAAGAGGAAAAACCTTTACACATCTAGGCAAAAAAGTTAAATCACTCACTGGGGGAGGAGGGGCAGCAGGGTAAAGGAGGCTGGCTTCAGACTTCCACAGAGCACTATATAATAGCAGAAGACAAAAACACGGCCTACAAAGCCGTAGGGGAAAAAAGAACGCTACTCAACAAGTTTATACTCAGCCAAATTGTACTTCAAATATAATGACAATAGATAAACATTTCTGAGCTTACAAGAACTCAAAGAACATAGTTCCCATGATCTCTTTGTGAAAAAATTCCTAATGGATGAAGTTCAACCAATCAAGAGACAAATGAAGAAACTATGGCAAAAGGACTAGCAGTGGGCACTGAGGTTATTTTAACCAGAGACCTGAGATTAAAACACCTGTGAATTGTGGCTACATAACAGAATGTATCTGTAAACCATGATTATCTACATGTAATTAAAATTCAGTAGGGGGAACAGGAAAGGAAGAAGTAGGTAAGTACATTATTTCCTCATCTTTTATACATGGCATCAAAAGATTTCACCTAAGGGGGCCAGCCCAGTGGCATAGTGGCTAAGTCTGCATGCCCCGCTTCAGCAGCCTCAGGTCCACAGGTTCAGATCCTGGGCACGGAGCTATACACCACTCAGAAAGTCGTGCTGTGGCAGGTCTCCCATATACAAAATAGAGTAAGATTGGCAGAGATGTTAGCTCAGGGACAATCTTCCTCAAAGCAAAAAAGAGGAGGATTGGCAACAGATGTTAGCTCAGGGCCAATCTTCCTCACCAAAAAAAAAAAAAGAAAGAAAGAAAGAAAGAAAGAAAGATTTCATCCAAGGCTGATAAATTAAGTAGCAGAGACATAAGCATACATTTAAGAATATAAACACTGGAAAAATTAAAAGAAGTAACATAATCAAATAAAATCAGTTGGGAAAGGAAGGGGAGGTGAAAACCAGATCATAGTGTAAAGAAGAAAAAAAGAAGCAATCAAAACAAAGTACAACATAAAACAAATGTGAAATAAATAAATGTAAAGAGTAAAATAAAATAGTAAACTCGGGGGAAGGGAAGAGGGCAGAAGGGGTGAATAGGCTCGTGTACGTGATGATGGAATGTAATCAGTCCTTGGGTGGCGAACATGATGTAATCTACACAGAATCTGAAATATATTACGATGTACACCTGGAAGTTATACAATGTTATCATCCAATGTTACTGCAATAAAAATAAAAATAAAAAATACTAAACTCATGTTATAAGACTCAGATTACATCATAAAGCCAAAACCAATTACAAAAACTATGTTATAAACAAAAACTATGCCTAAAACAAAGTGAGCCAAAGATTGACAATGAAAGCTTAAGTAAAACTATACCAGTCAACTGCAAGTAAAAAACAAAACAACAGTCGTGATCTTACAATAGATAACCCTAAATTTTGAGGGGGAAAAGCATTTAACAAGATGAAAAAGCAAAACGCTGGAGTGAAGTCAAGAAGATACGAACTTCAAAAGTGACTGACTTTACATTGGTGATCTTTTAAAGCTAAAACCAGTTTCTATAAAACAGTGGAAGTGGAAGTTTATTGTATAAATATACACTAACAATAAAAAGTCTCATTAAAATATATTAAGCCTTTTTAAAAGGGTATTAAGTCTATTCCTAGACATCAGAAGTAGATATATATTAATTCTGTCATTTGTGGGAGACGATAAAAGAGAGTTAATCCATGGGCAAGCAACCATGAACACATTTCTGCTTCACTCAATCGCACAGCAATTGCCTCAATTTTCACATTAAAAAAAAAAAGGACTCATACTACCCTTGTATTTCTTCCTCAGTTAAAAGCAGTACAAACTCAGCTTTAACAAGATTAAATGATGTAGCAATAAAAAGGTATTAAATCTACAAAAACTTTATTTTTAATTCTAATAAGAACACTGTATTTTACTCCTGTGAAATCAGTCAAGTGTATGCAAAAGACGGGCCAACTCCATTTCCTTCAATGACAGAGCAATGAGAGACCATTTTACACAAGGAAAGAAGCTCTCACTGAGCACCACACTAAGGCATTCAAATAAATTCACATGCTTTATTCTCTAACAGTAGCCCAATCTATTTCTAAACTTCATTGCTAAATATGCAAAAGGAAAACATCCCAATACAATATCTATGCTTAGTCTTAAAATCTGAAATGAAAAATTTCAGAATTTTTCTATCAAAGAAACTTAATAACCGAGACACCTTATAAAATAAACTCAATGAACAGTATTACCTAAGAACAGTACATACTGACATAAAACTGTCCTACAACTTCTGAATGTTATTTTGCACTGGCATTTTAAAGAAAACTGTGAAAATCAGGGATTATAAACTCAGATATTTACAAGGTGCTACTCAAAATGGCAGTCCCTAATAAGATATACAGCTTGTGCTAGAATGTAAATCAATACACTGAAGAAAGTCATGCAGCCAAGGAAATGTCTGCTGAACTAAACGTGTGGTGCAAGGTCTGTGGACAGTGACAAACAGTTTGTGGCCAAGCAGCCAGTTCAATAACCACATTTTTAGTAACACTATGCCAGATGACATAAATGACGATTTCAAAGGGTATGGCCACCATTTAGTTCTAGGTAATTCATGTCAAGTGGGTCTGCCAGCCCAGTTTTGCCAGATCTCTAAAATTTTCAAATGAAACCAGCAACCCATAATTTTATATGAAACTTCCCCAATTCTTAAAATCTATGTTGGCAATAAACACCCGCAAGCCTTATACAACTCACACACTAACAGGCTGCACTCTCTATTGTAAACTAATGGAAGTATAGAGAAAGCTGGGGTACTTGGCTACTCCACACTTTTAAAGAAGTATAAACATGTTTCACTGCCTTTGAGCACTACTTTGCTCAACTGAGTTATAGAGAATAGGTTAGAATTTTTAAGAAGTTATGACAGCTGGCATTCATTTCTCTATTCATTCAACAGATGTTTATTATGTATCAACTATGTGCCAGGCATTGTGCAAAAAGCTGGAGATACTGCAGTAAGCAAATACAGACATATTCTCTCCCTCCATCAAGCTGACAGTCTGATAGAAGGTAGGTATTAATCCAAGAATCACTCAAATACATGTAAAATTGTCACTGTGATAAATACTGTAAAAGATAGGTACAAGGTGCTATGAAACCTATGTAATAAGTGGAACTGCCTTAGGAGGGTCAGAGAAGGCTTCTCTGAGGAGGTAACTGAGCTAGGAACTGAGAGTATAATGAAAATTAACAAGGAAAGAACTGGGGGAAGAAAACATGGCATTCTAGGATCCTAGGTAAAGAGAACACCAGGTACAAAGACCTTGAGGCAGAAGAGAACTTATGGGGCATTCCAGGTACTGAGAGATGGCCACTGTGTCCAAAACACAGAGGGCAACATAAGCATGCATAGTTCAAGATGAGGCTGGAGAGGAAGACAGGGTCCAGATTAGGTAGGGACTTACAATTAGGGTAACCATCTAATTTTATCATCTAATCCAGAACTCTTTTGAATGTGAAAGTAAAAGGTATTAAAAATCACACCAGGATAATTATAATCTATGTTAAGCATTTAGGTCTGGTATGGAACAAAGTGGAAGCAGAGATGCCAATCAGAAAGCTGCTGCTGTATCTGAGTTAAGAGCCTGGATAAAGGCGGCAGTGGCAAAGGCAGGGGAAAGCAAAAGGAATTAAGAGATAATTAGGAGGGAGAATTTACAAGATTTGGTGATGGACTGAGATGCGAGCTGAGGGAGGCTGGGTTCACAGATGTGTCCTAAGATTCTGGCCTGTTTAAGAGGATAGACAGTGCCATTTACTGAAATTGGGAACTCTGGCAGAGAACCATTTTTGAGGAGAAATATCATAAATTTGAGCTGTATTGAGACATCCAAGTGGAGATACTGAGTAAGCAGTGATCTCTAGGTATATAGTGCAGAAAACTGGAGAAAAATGCATAAATGTGTAAGTGATTTGCAAACAAATGAGGCCCTGGCATAGATGAGAGTGCTTAAGGAAAAAATACAAAGTGAGAAGAAAAGAGCCTTGAAGAATCCTTTAATAGTTGTATATATAATCATTACAGAGGAAGCTACAAAGGAGACAGGAAGGGTGGAAGAAGGAAAACCAGAAGAGCGTGGCGCGGTGCCAAGGAAGCCAAGAGAAGAGGGTGTCCACGAAGGAGAACAGTGTCAGCAGAGTAAGCTGCTTCTCAGAAGTCAACTGAGAAACAAGATTGGATTTAGTGACATGAGATCACTGGAGACCTCTTCAAGAGCTGCTCTGGTAGTGGCAGAATTAGAAACCACCTGGAATGAGCTAAAGATTAAGTACGGTGTGAAAAAACAGAGACAGTAAAATTAGACAATTCTTCAAGAAGTTGTGCTGTGCAAGGGAGAAGAGAGATGGGGCAGTAGAAGCTGTAGGGTTGATGCAGAGGTTTTATTAATAATTTTTTAATAGAAGACAAACATGTTTAAAAGTCAATGGAAAGTCATAAAGGTCACATATCATGATTCCATTTATATGAAATGTCCCAAACATGCAAATCTGTAGAGTCAGAAAGCAGATTAGTGGTTGCCAGGGGTTGAGGAGACAAAGAAGTGGGAGTGGTTGCTAACGGGTACAGGGTTCTTGTGGGGTAACGAAAATGTTCTGGAATTAGTGGTGATGCTTGCACAACCTTGTGAACATTGTACACTTTAAAATGGTGATTTTATAGTATATAAATTATATCTCAATTTTTTAAAAAGTAAGAACAGAAGAAATTAGTTGACAAAGAGAGAGATTAAATACTTAAGAAAATGAATACCAGAACTGCGTAAAGTTCCTGAGATGGGGAGAGGGTATGGGATCCAAACTATAGATGGAATACTTAATTGAATTAGAATATAATAATAGTAAAAGCAATAATAATAATTGGTTGTTGAACAGAATCAAAAACCAAACCCATGGTCTTTTGTTGTGTTTTCCGCTAACTCATACCTATCCATGACAGAGTTCAAGAATTTTTAATAAGCAATTAGGTAGTAATATCATATAAAACAAAGATCCTGGAACAGTGGAAATGACCATTATTGATAACCCTAAGTTAACCAAAGAACCTAAAATCCTACTTGCAAAATAGTAAGAAACTACCTTGATCAATCAAGTTGATCTTTTTTTTTTTTAAGATTTTATTTTTCCTTTTTCTCCCCAAAGCCCCCCGGTACATAATTGTGTATTTTTAGTTGTGGGTCCTTCTAGTTGTGACATGTGGGATGCTGCCTCAGCATGGCCTGATGAACGGTGCCATGTCTGCGCCCAGGATCTGAACCGGCGAAACCCTGGGCCACCAAGTGGAGCACACAAACCCAACCACTCAGCCATGGGGCTGGCCCCAAGGTGATCTCTTAAATGCAGATCCCTATGCTAGCTAAAGAGCAAATGACAGGAAAGAAAAACTTAGTCATCCAAATACCTCTTTACCCTTTCTAAGTACAGTTAAGAGTACTGCAATTTTCTAGCAAAGCCGAGTGACTTACCCTAAATTCAGTCCAATAGTAAGAGAAACAGTTAAAATTTTGCATTACAGAAAATTTAGGAACAACCTAAAAGTAATCAACAGGAAGTTGGCTGAATAAGCTGTAATACATCCACATAAGAGAATACTCTGCAGTCATTAAAAGGAGTAAGACTGGGCTGATCCACACAGTCTTGTAGAAAGAGGCTCCTTGACATATTAAACCAAAAAAAAGAACACCACAAGTTTGGGGCTGGCCGCGTGGCCGACTGGCTAAGTTCACGCGCTCTGCTTCAGCAGTCCAGGGATTCACCGGTTCAGATCCTGGGAGTGGACAGAGCACTGCTGCTCATCAAGCCATGCCGAGGCAGCGTCCCACATGCCACAACTAGAAGGACCCACAAGTAAAATATACAACTATGTACTGGGGGGCTTTGAGCAAAAGAAGGAAAAATAAAATCTTTAAAAACAACAAGTTTGAGTAAAAGTACATGCATACATTATAATCACATTCCTGTAAAAACAAAACAAAAAACACTCCTGTACATGTATATCCACAGAAAACAGTCTGGAAGGGTAAGAACCACCTCTGGATGTGGAAATGGTGGGTAGATGAGTAGGGGTGGAACTTCCATTCTCATATTTTTGTATTATTTGAATATATTTTACATAATATCACCTTCATAACTAAGTGTTTTACAACTCTATGGAAATGCTTATAATATAATGTCAAGTGGGGGTAAGAAAAAAAGTATGCCTATATAGTAAAAAAAAAATTGCTATATAAGCATAAGGACAAGGGCTTAGAAAGGAATACAAAGTAATTTGATCTTTGGGGTAGAAGAACAGTGACTTTTTTTCTTTTATGTATGCAACATTACTACTATAAATGTAGTTACGAAGGCTATGTTTCTGTAATTTTCTCATTAAGGTCTCCATAATGTGCTCTAAAATAATAAAACATTGTTTGTTTTGATGTAATTTGGATCAGTCATCGTTGAAGGGAGATTAAACAGTTGTTAATTAGTCTATTACAGGAATTTAACCTATAATTTAACTGTGACAAAGTTACGTAATTTTTACTAATATCTCATTGAATAATAAAAAACAATTCCTGGGACCAGCCCCGTGGCCAAGTGGTTAAGTTCACGCGCTCTGCTTTGGTGGCCCAGGGATTCTCCAGTTTGGATCCTGGGTGTGGACATGGCACCGTTCATCAAGCCATGCTGAGGCGGCGTCCCACATGCCACAACTAGAAGGACCCACAACTAAAAATATACAACTATGCACTGAGGGGCTTTGTGGAGAAAAAAGAAAAAAAAAATCTTCGAAAAAAAAATTTCCTTTTTCAAAAAAGGAAAACAGGTCTTCCAGAGTGCTTGTTTCCCATGAAAGGGGGCCAATTCTGCTGAAGACTAAACCAGGATATTTCCCACGGTCACAGCAATCACCAAAAGATAGTACTGCAGCTTAAGCACTAATTACATAGCTTCATGAAACATTTGGAGCAAGAGAAACAGCAATATAATTAATGTTTTCTTAGTGCCTTCAAACAGAGTTGTTGTTTATATAAACAATTCTTATTATCCAAAAAAAATATATGTACGTATTCACTTTGATGGACTAGAACATACAATTTATTAATAAGGAACCACATCCTAATCACCAAAAAGTACAAGACATCAAGCAGAGGCTAGTCTAATTGAAGATATAACCTGAAAAATCAGTGAAGAGCTGATTTTTAAACTTTGTTAACAAAATGAGCGTTTGTTTTCTTACTTCTAAGAAAATACAGACACTCATCTGAAGGTTGGAAATCCTTTTGTAGGGCAAAGTCTAGTAATCCGACTTCACTAGTTAAATATCTAGGTCACTTTAGCACCCTGGGACATTCAGAAATCCTGAACACTGGCAAGATCTTTTTTATTCTCATTTCTGAGATCACAGAGAGGCACAGGAACTAAAATTAGCGCTCACGTGGAAATCAGCAATTTATTCCATCAGTCTTTGTTTTTTGTTTAACACATCCAGCTTCACAAAATAGCCTATTGTCAACAAGCTCATGTCCAATTTCCCCAGAATGACTCCTCTGCTACTGATGAATACAGTATTACCATTATCGACAGAGTTTGGAAAGATACATTCTGTAACCCACGGTTAAAATAACCATTCTGACATCGTGGAGGCCAAACCTCATGTAACAACAAAGGATAAAGCTCATACTCCAACACTGGTTTCTATTCGTTAAATCTTCACTGAGGTGCTACAAATGGTAGCCACAAAGTAAGACACAATCCTTCAGTGCCGAGTTTTTGGTTCAAAAAAACAAATCAGTTAAGTGTCACACTCTATTCAAACTCAACTGACAGGGCTCAAGTAAATTGTGGGATGTTGCTATGGGGCTGGTTACTGTGAAAAACCACAAACTAAAAGCTAATTGCAATGGTCAGATATGATTATAACAAAGCTGTGATGGGTGCAGGGAAGAAAAACAGATCACACTGGCAATCTTTGCCACCTTATTAATAATACCAGGTTTAATAACAATAAGTTACCTATCATTTACAAAGTGTCTACAGTGTACCAGTCACTTTACATGCATTATTGCTAACTTTTATGACAACCATCCAAAGTATGTCCTTTTATCCCTCTTTTTTAGAAGAGGAAATTCAGTCTCAGTAAAGCTAAGAAAATTATCTAAAACCTGACAGCTGGTAAGAGGAACCCTCAACACTGGTCCTTAGGATGACTGACACAGAAATGCCCTCCTCTTTCCATACCATACCCTGCTTCCCTTAAGAGAACATTTAAGAGTTGAGCAAATAAATAACACTTTAATCCATCTCAGGTCTAAGGTTTTGTCTGATATTCCTTTTCCATCATTAGCTAAGTTTATATTTTGGCCATTCTTTTTCATAAATCTCATGGAATTAAATAAAAAGCCATTATAAAAATAAAGAACGTTCTATCAATGCAGACAATCAACAAGTCCTACCTGAGTAAGCAGGAAGGAGGATGATGTCTAGCAGCAGCTAGGTCATTTACATCTCCTCTCCCCTACATCTATCATAGAGCCCTTCTAAATATGCTGTCTTGCCAACTAAAAATGACTCACACTGCTTCCATCTTTAAAGAAATAAGAGGCTCTCCTCAAGCTTGCCTCACCCTCCTCTCATCTCTTCATACAAGTTGTTTTTCCCTGCAGAAAATTTTTAAGTTACTTTTGCCTATTACAAAAACAACCACTTTGAACATCACAGCTCTTGACTTTTAGTCCCATTCCATGCACAGCATATCAGCACAGATAATCTTGATTTCAGTTTGAAACAAAATTGTGTGTTATAATCTGCGACACTCATTCCATAGGCTTCATGGTATTCCATTGTATGGAACTGCATTCCAACAACCTACATACTGGATATTTAAATCATTTCCAATTTTCCTCATTATACACAGCCTTGGGATAAACATCCTCAAACACACATTATTTCACTTAAGTATGCTTTTTAGAACTTACTTTCTTTTTTTTTTTTAAAGATTTTATTTTTCCTTTTTCTCCCCAAAGCCCCCTGGTACATAGTTGTGTATTTTTAGTTGTAGGTCCTTCCAGTTGTGGCATGTGGGACGCTGCTTCAGCATGGCTTGATGAACAGTTCCACGTCCACGCCCAGGATCCGAAACGGCAAAACCCTGGGCAGGCCAAAGCAGAGAGCGCGAACTTAACCACTTGGCCACGGGCCAGCCCCCTAACCTTCTTTATTTTTTAATAAAGATTTTATTTTTCCTTCTTTTTCCCCAAAGTCCCCCAGTACATAGTTGTATATTTTAGTTGTGGGTCCTTCTAGTTGTGGCATGTGGGACGCTGCCTCAGCGTGGGTTGATGAGGGGTGCTATGTCTGCACCCAGGATCCGCACCCGAGAAACCCTGGGCCACCAGAAGCAGAGTACGGGAACTCAACCATACAGCCACCGCCCGGCTTTTTAGAAGTTTCAAGGCCGCATTTTATCACTATGCGCACTTGACTACACTTTTGCCATTGATGGATTATTGTATATTTTATCTTTGCTAATTTGGTCCTTTTTGTCTTTCTTCTTTTGTGAATTGCCTGTTTTAATCCTTAACCTTATCTGTTAAGGTTTCTGCCTTTTTTCTTACAGTCTTTTAAGAGTTCTTTACATTAAAGAAGGCAATTCTTTGCTATATGCCATGAATATTTATACCATGTTGTCACCTTTTACTTTTAGCATTTCCTGATACATAAAAGTTTTTACTTCTTATGTAGTTGAATCCGCCCATCTTTTATGAATTCTACCCTTAGAGTACGCTCAGAAAGAACATTTCTACACCCAAAGTTACAGACATTGACCTATTTTTTTCTAGTACTTAAAAATTATATATATTGAAATCATTAAACCATCAGGAATTTATTTTGCATAACATACAGTAAAGGAAATCTACTGCACCTTCCCCATGGCTGTCCCAACTGCATCTATTAAAAACCCACTATTTAACACTGGATTATAACATTATATAGGTAATGAAAAAATTTTTTAAATAAAAAAAATCCACTGTTGAAAAAGAAATCCTTTATTGTCTGCCCCCACCCCTAAAAATCTGAAATGCTGACCTTATTTTACACTATAGTCTTTACATGATGGGGTGGTATCTTACTTGGGAATCAGGTTCTAAAGTAAGCACATAAAGTGAAAATCCAGTATGATCAAAATTACACTGCAAAATCTCTTTAATCATTCACAGCACTGTGAGATATTCACACTATGAGAAACACATGGAAGTCAAGACTGATTAAGAAAGGAAGATTCACCCTGCTCACTTTACTCTCTCTTTGGGAGGTACATTACTGAGTAGAATGACAGGCAGGAATCATCCTACTATTTAACGTGTATATGCATTTGTTCTGCTGTTTAGACTGAGGTGTGTTTCAAATTGTGCGGGACAATGATGGCCCTTTCTTGTGGCAATACTAGTACTGCAACACTGTAATACTAATGTTTTAATTACAGCCATGTGACGCTTAATGACGGGGAGATGTTCTGAGAAATGCATCGCTGGCAATTTCACCTTTGTGCAAACATCATCGAGTGTACTTGCACAAACCCAGATAGTCTAGCCTACTACACACCTAGGCTATCTGGTACTAATCATAGGGAGCACCACTGTATATGCGGTTCATGTATGCGGTCCATTGTTGGCTGAAACGTCACTGTGCAGTGCACGACTGTACTCTAACTTCACAATACACTTAGATGCCTATCTGGGAAAGTTTACACCCTTACACCTTTCCACCACCCAGTGATAACATTTGCCTTGAGCATCTTTTCTTTGAACTAAAGAAATATTATGTCACTTTCTCTTCCAAAAAACTTACAGGGATTTTGATTGGGGAAAGAATCGACATTATCATATCAAGTCTCTCCATTCAGAAACACAGTATATCCTAGATTCACTGCCTTCGCCTAAGCCCCTAAGGGTAATTCTGTTGTTTTCCATATAGATCTTTACGTGTTTCTTTGCCAAGTTTCTGCCTATTACCCTTTGTTACTGTGGATGGCGTCTTTTATTGCAACTATATTTTCCAATCAGTATTTGAAAACCTATCAATTTTGTTATATGTATTTATACATACTTAAAATATTTATATGTACACTTTATTTAGCAATCTTGTTATTTGAATATTCTTTAGGTGACTGAAATGTTTTTTCAGGTAGACCATAATCAAGCCATTTGTAAGATTATAATTCTTTTTCTTTCTAATATTTATAACTCTTAATAAATAAGAGAAACAGTAGACCCTGAGCCAGAGAGAGTTCCAGCTGTCATTTCTTAGGGTTATAAGTCTATGCAAGTTATTTAAAAAGAATGTGCATTCATATTTATAGGTTAAAAAGTTCAAAATATATCATTAAATCAAACTCATTGATTATTTAGACTATCAGTAGTACTTACCTTTTTTTGGGATAATGACCCTTTTAAAAGTGAAGTTCTAAATTATAGGTTAAAGCTTTGAACCCTATTTCCTCAAGAAAAAGAACACACGCAAAAGGTATTTTTATGTAATTGTCTTTGAAGTATTCATGGATCCTCTGAAAGTCCCCAAGGCCACTGTGTCACCCAGGGAAGTCCCTAAAACATTTTCCACGTTTAATGCTTTGTCTTTAAGTTGTGATTGCTTACAGGAACCGAGGCAGAACAAAGGCAAATGGCCAAATGGCAGAATAGTCCAAAGCAGAAAAGTCTAAGATGGTGATGGGCTGCCATGTGCAGAAGGTGCCATGTGCAAGAAGGGAAGATCTGCGCATGCCCCAAATGCCCCCACCCCAAGCGATAACAGAGACCTTTGCTCCTTCACATCCATAAGAACCTTGCTTACCCTCCCTTCAGGGAGGTGTTTTAGAAGACGAACTCTGCTCCCCCATTCATTGATCAATGAGTAAAATTTCTGCTCCGCTGTCCTAATCCAGTCTAATTCTATTGCCGCCAGTGGCTCCAGGCAAAAGGACCCACTTGAGAGTCACCAGTCCCTCAGGGCTGGGTAACAATTGCTATTTATTTTTGTCTACTTGATTAGAAATACAAAGAAAATGTCTCCGAATTATGTCAAATGCTTTTTAAAAGATATTTCTGTTATATTTTAGAACTATTAGATGCTAAAAGTCATCTTTTTTAATATTCATTGAAAATTACTTCCTTCATCAATATAAACTAGTGCTCTTTTTCCAATCTGATGCTTTTTTGCCTTCCTTTTATTTTTTTATTTTGAGGGAACTCTCATTTGCCTAGTATATTTTTGCCCCCTCCTTTTTCATTTATCTGTAATTTTGTTTTAGGTATGCCATTTGTAAGTGGCGTACCGTTAGATTTTATAGAGGAATTATTCTCATGCATTCAACAAATATTTACTGAATGTCTCTTAAATTGCCAGACACCTTTAATCCATTCTGATATGTTGTGATAATAGATCTGTCTGGTCTGCTGAGTGATTTTTTTAAAAAGTATAAATCTTAAGCCATCTTAAAATTCCTAACCATCTTGAAAATCCTCCTCTGGTTCCTCAGTGTCTGAGCAATCAAGTCCATTCTAATTTGCACGCTGTGAAAGGCTCTTTGTAACCTGTTCTTTGTTTTCCTTTCAGTCTCATCTTTGGTTATCCCCTAAAGTGTTATCCTGAACCCACTTCAGTCCTGTCTACATGCTGTTCTGCAAACTTACCATACCTTTCACAAAATTCTCTTCTATATACTTGGAGTTCTTTCTCCCCTTCTATACATGCTTCAGTATTCAGTTCAAAGACCCGAGGCCTTCACTAACCCCACCCCTACATCACCACTGCGTCCCTCTCTTCAGACTTCCATTTTCAATTACCTACAAAATACCAAACTTGAATATTCCACAGACTTCTCAGATTCAATATGCCCAAAACTGAAACTATCATCTCCCCCAAACCAGCTCATTCTCCCTTGTTCCCTACTGTAGTAAATGGCACTACCACCTATCCTCCTGCTAAGTTGGAATCCCAAGTACCATATTTGGCTCGTACCTAACTTCTACCATGTCCTGCTAATTCTATTCATGAATTTCTCTCAAATACATCCAGTTATCTCTATCTCTCTTGCCTCCACTTAGTTAGGCCATCAATTTGTCTAATTTGGATTACTGAAACCACTTCCCACTTACTTCTCTACATATCTAGTCTTAATTCCCCCTGCAATCCATCCTCCACAATGCTCCTAGAATACATCAGTCTGAATGCAATGCTGAACATGTTATTCCTCTGCTTTAAAACTTTAGTGGATAAGAATGGGGATGGGTAACTTTGAAGATACAGGAACTCTCTGCACAATGTCCTTAAGATAAATTCCCAACTCCTTACTAGGTATTATAGAGTACTTCGAGCATAATCATCCTCACCCTCATCTCCTGTCTTTTGCCCACCACACCACATCCTAGGCATCCTCAACTTTTCCAGTTCCTCTACTACTCAGTGCTCTTTGCACATGCTGCTCCCTCTTCCTACAACATTTTTCTTCCTACCTGGCTAACTCCTACTCATTCTTCAGAACACAAACAAGACACCACTTCTGTTTCAAAAGATTCCCTAAATCTCAAAGTTGGGATTCAAGGCTCCCTTCTATGTGATTCCACTGTATACCCCACAGATTCTGCCACTCTGAAAGGTTAACTGCTTGTTTATCTGTCCACTTCCCCCACTAGTGTGTAAATTCCAAATATGAGAGTGACGATGCCTTTCTTGTTTATTATGGCTTTCCTAGAACTTAGCACAAAACAGTTAATCAACAGGTATTTGTTAAACAATTAAGTACAATAGTAGGTATAGAGAGGAAACAAAGAATAACAAAGCTGTATCTGCTCCAAAGCTACTAGGATAAAGAAACACATCCACATACATAAGTATGAAATAAAGATTTGAGAACAATGTAGGGATGATCTAAACAGAGGAATACCAATTCAATTTCTTTGGTGTGATCTCTAAAATAAAGTGCCAAAGATGATTCTTTAGAGTATGCAAAGAAAATATTAGAACTCTTATTTAAATATATTTTTAATTTCTATTTTGAAGTATGTTTTCTAATGTGCTCAACATAGTAACACAGTAAGTAGTACACGCATTCATGTATGGGGCCATGCTCAACTTTTCACTAAGTGGAGTAGACAAAAAAGCTTGGAAACCACAGTTCTAGGGCATTTGATCTTAACCTTTGTACACTGGGGGCACAGTGTGTGTGTGCATGTGTGTCACAGATCCCTTTGAGAATCTGATGAAAACTAAAGATTATCTCCCAGAAAAATGAACGGAAATGTATTTTTTAAAAACCTTGGGGCCGACCCAGTGGTGCAGCAGTTCGGCCGGTTCGGATCCCAGGTACGGACATGGCACTGCTTGGGAAGCTATGCTGTGGTAGGCATTCCAAATATAGAGTGGAGGAAGATGGGCACAGATGTTAGCTGAGGGCCAGTCTTCCTCAGCAAAAAGAGGAGGATTGGCAGCAGATGTTAGTTCAGGGCTAATCTTCCTCAAAAAAAAAAATTTATATGATTTCTAGGGTATCTTGGCCTCCAGGTTAAGCACTGCCCTAAAGCCTCCATTTCTAAAGCCATAAGGAGACTGCTGGAGGAAGGAAGAGGTCAGCAAAATACCTCAAACCCTATGATCTTATTATTCCTTACCTTCCCTTTTCTCCACAAATCCTGCTTCTCCTCCTCCCATAGTTAAATTACCACACCTTTCCCCAGGAAGGCTTGGAATTTCTAATCTCCTCTGTAACCCCCAAGAGTTTAGGAATGCAGTCAAAGATTTCCTTCTCAAGGGTACAACACACACATCAGATATTACCATACCATTATCATAACATTTGCCATTTCCTGAAGCACTTATACTATTATTTTCTTTATTTTTAGTAATTAACTTTTTTGTGTGTATGTGTATGAGAGGAATACTGGCCCTGAGCTACCATCTAATGCCAATCTTCCTCTATTTTATGTGGGATGCCACCACAGCATGGCTTGACGAGCAGTGCTAGGTCTATGCCCAAGATTGGAACCTGCAAACCCCAGGCCACCGAGCAGAGTGCACAAACCCAACCACTATGCCACTAGGCTGGCCCCTAATTTTTAGTGACTAATTTTTTAACTTAAATTTAGTGACATCCTAAGTAATAATATCTGTGAAATCAGTTTTGATGCCCTGATTATTATTTTCCTACCTTACATCAAAATAAACACACACTTAAAATAAGAGCACAATCCTAAGGTTTCCGCAGATACTCTGGGATCTCTGTTGGGTAAGCAATAATTTGGACATCAAGAGGGTTTTTTTTAAGACAGAAGGAAACAGAAGCATTTGGTCCAATCCTCTCATTTTATAGGTTAAAAAGCTAAAACCCAGAGAAGTTAAGTGATTGACCTTGTCCAAGGTCAGACGAGAAGTTTAAGAAAATGTCTAGGATTAGTATGCAGGTCTATTATCAGCCCAACAGACTTTCCACTACACCGTGTCCATTCAGATTACACCAGAATAACACAGTATCAAGAATTCTTCATCTGTTACTTACCTTACTCTTCCACTCAGATTTATCTGAACATGCTGCTTAAAATCTGGATATTTAGATGCCAGATATGCAAAGTCAGGAGGTTTGTCCTTGTATCTATTTCTTACATGCATTGATTTACTCAGAGCCATCCTTAAAAAGAAAAAAAAAGGGAAAAATCAGCATATTTAGTTTAAAAAATACTAACGGGGAAAAGCTGTGGTTGATAACTCAACAGTTACAGCAAACACACCATTACCAATCAAGTGAGAAAGTAGAAGTTATATTTTTAAAATGTACACAACAAATAAGCATGTGAAAAGATGCTCAACATTATTAGTCATTACGGAAATGCAAATTCAAAACCACAAGATTACTTTCATACCCATTAGGATGGCTACTATTAAAAAATTAAAAAAAGAAAACAAGCATTGGAGAGGATGTGAAGAAACTGGAGTCCTCATGCACTACAGGTGAGAATGTGAAATGGTACAAACTATAGTGGAGAAGAGTTTGGCAGTTCTTTAAAAAGTTAAACACAGAATTACCAAACGATCCAGCAAGTCCACTCCTAGGTATATACCCAAAAGAAGTGAAAGCAGGGATTTAAACAGATACTTGCACACCAATGTTCACAGCAGCATTATTCACAAGAGCCAAAAGGTCGAAGCAACCTGAGGTCCATTAACAGATGAATAGGTAAATAGAACATGGTATATACATACAATGGAATATTAGCCATAAAAAGAATGAAACTCTGATGTATGTTACAACATGGATGAACCTTAAAAGCATTATGCTGGGGCTGGCCCCGTGGCCGAGTGATTAAGTTCACGCGCTCTGCTGCAGGCAGCCCAGTGTTTCGTTGGTTCGAATCCTGGGCGCGGACATGGCACTGCTCATCAGACCACGCTGAGGCAGCGTCCCACATGCCACAACTAGAAGGACCCACAACGAAGAATATACAACTATGTACCGGGGGGCTTTGGGGAGAAAAAGGAAAAAAAATAAAATCTTTAAAAAAAAAAAAAAGCATTATGCTAAGGAAAATAAGCCACATGCAAAAGGACAAATATTGTATTATCTCACTTACGTGAGGTACCAAAAATAGGCAAATTCATGCAGACAGAGAGTGGAACAGAAGTTGCCAGGGCTTGAGGAAAAGGAGGAATGATGAGTTATTATTTAATGGGTACACGGTTTCTGCTTAGAATGAAGAAAAACTTCTAGAAATGGATAATGGTGATGATTGCATAACATTGTGAATATACTTAATGCCACTGAATGGTATTTAACAACTTAAAAATGGTTAAAATGGTAACTTTTATGTTATGGATTATCTTACTACAATTTAAAAAAAAGGTACACAACATATGACGAATTTTTTTTTAAACCAAGGGAAGAAAATTAGAAACTATTCCTTTAAAAAATTAAACTGGGCCTGGCCCTGTGGCCAAGTAGTTAAGTTCGTGTGCTCTGCTTTGGCAGCTTAGGGTTTCACTGGTTCGGATCCTGGGCATGGACATGGCACCGCTTATCAGGCCATGCTCAGGCTACGTCCCCAAAAGCACAACTAGAAGGACCTGCAACTAGAATATACAACTATGTATGGCATGGCGGGGGGGGGGGGGGGGGGGGGGGGTTGGGGGAGAAGAAGAAAAAAAATTTTTTTTTAAAGATTGGCAACAGATGTTAGCTCAGGTGCCAATCTTTAAAAAAACTAAAGAATTTAAAAAATATCAAAATGACAGAAGGGAGTATAATCTGGGGCAAAGAATATAACAGTCAGAGGTTAAATTTTTACAGTGGGCTTGCATGGATTAAATATTCAGTAGTGCACCATAAAATCATTAAAGTTTCAAAAAATATCTTCTATTCCAAATTCTTACATAAATTTCAGTCTTGTCATTCCTAGGTAACCAAAACCAAATGAAAACAAACATAATTTTGTCTTCTTCCAGATTACAGAGAGGGAAAAAGTTAACACAGATATAGCAAGAAATAAAAAGCGAAAGAAACCCCATTGCAGTGGTTTAGTAAACTCTGAGTTGTTGGTAATTTTAAAAATATTTTAGTGTATATCTCTGGGTAGTAGGTGATTTTTACTTTCTTCTTTGTATCATTTTGTATTTTCCACTTTATTTTTTACTCATGAGCATTCATCTAAACATGATTATGTAAACCAGAAACCTAGGAGTCACCTGATAGTTCTCTATCCCTCTTATATCCCAAGAAATCAATAGTCGTGTGGATTTTTCTTAATAATTACTTCTCAAATCCATCTATTTTTCCCTATCTCTGCCAATATCAGCCAGCACAAGTTACCTAGACTGCTACAACAGCCTCTAAATTGGTCTCCCTGAATTCACTTTTATTCTCTCCATTCCTTGTTCCACCTTGCAGTGTTCATTTCTAAACGCAAATCTCATTATGTCCTCTTCCTATGCCCACTTGATCAAAACCTTACTCTTGGGATAAAAACAAAAACTATCCGAGCCAGCCCTGATGGCCTAGTGGTTAAAATTCAGCGTGCTCTGCTTCAGTGGCCCAGGTTCAGTTCCCAGGCATGGAACCACACCACTCGTCTGTCAGTAGCCATGCTGTGGTGGCAGCTCACATAGGAGAACCAGAAGAGCTTACAACTATACACAATTACATACTGGGGCTTGGGGTGGGGGAGCAAAAGGAAGATTGGCAACAGATGTTAGCTTAGGGAGAATCTTTTCCTGCAAAAAAAATTAAAATAAAATAAAATAAAACGCATTTTTTAAAAAAACCATACATATAAGGCCCAGCATGGTGTGGCCTTATTTATTTTTTCACCATCAGCTTAAGGCATCTCCCTTGCTCTTCTTCTTGTCCCCTCCACTCTGGCGACAGGCTCTTTACCCCGGTTACTCCTTTTGTCTACAATGTTCTTTCCTCCCCCTCTTCACCTGATGAATTCCTATTCATCCTGAGGATCACAGTTCAAGCATCTCTTCTTCAGGCAGGTCTTTCCTTCCCTCATCTCCCCCGTGAAGCCATATCCCCTATTATAAAGTCTCTTAGCAACAAGCACCTTTCCTTTGCCGGCTTTGTTAGAGATGTAACTTTACATAGTAACAAATTTGTTAACACTCTATTTCAGAAGGTTTGTTCTGACAGCTTTCTACACGAGAAATTTAACAACCATTTTCAAAAAGAATTGTTGTCTTCACCCCAGACCTTTCCAAATCACAATATGCTACTGCCCACCAGACTTCTCACCTGAATGGTTCAAAAGTACTTTATGCACATGTCCAAAATTAAACCATTTCAACCCACCCCAAACTGGTCCTCTTCTAATCTTCCCTATTTCCCTGAAAGATACCACTACCTTTCTTGTGGCATACAATCCAGAAAGCTTTAAAACCTGCTCCACCTCGCCTCCTCCATTCCAAACATACATGTCCTCAATAGCCTCTATCTCCTAATTATTATTATATTATTACTATTATTATTATTAATTATCTATCCATTTTTCACCCTTCACAACTGCACCTCTCTAACCCAGATCATTACCATCTCTTTCTTGGATTACTATAACAGCCTCTAACTGATCTCTCTATAACCACTCTTGCCCTTGCAATCCACCTTTCAACCAGCAAACAAGTCTCCTTACCCCTCTGCCATGCAAATCTGAACATTCCTTGCTAAATCCCTTCAGTGGCTTCCTAAAGCTATTAGGCTGATCAAGTCCAAAACCATTAACAAGGCATACGTAATTCTAGGCCTTGCTTATCCCTCCAAACTCATTGGTTGCCACTTTTCCCCTTCCTGCACTATGTTCCATACTGGTCCAAATATACTGGTCTTCTTTCATTTTCTCTGCTGCATCATGGTTGTCCCACCATGTGCTATTCTTACACCCTCCCACCATCCCTTCAACTTGTGAAGGCCCACTAGTCCTTCAAATCACACCTTAAGCATCATTTTCTCAGGTAGGCTTTCTCTGACACCACACATCCAATCAGACGCCCACTCTATATGCTTTCCAAGCACTTTGTGCTTTTCCTTCAGAGATCTTTACATTTGTCACACACACACACCAAGCTGCAACCACGTCCACCTTATTCTTCATCGTACCCCCTAGTAACTGGCATAAAATACATATTGGTTGAGTAAATAAAGAATTCAGAATTTGGGGGAATTAACAGTCACTTGGAAGTTTTTCAGCACACTAAATTACCACCTTTTGCCCCTCACATTATCACAAAAACTAAGTATACACAAGTTTTAATTCCCTAACATTAACATACCCTTTATAGACCATCTGGAAAGGCAGAATAAAACTAGGATAGGTGTCAGTCCTCAAGAAAAAGGTGAAAAAGGAAAATGCTTTTCTTTCCTGTGATCTGGCAAGAATCAAAAAAGAAAGCTACTCTATCAGTAGTTTCAAGAGACAATAGGGGGCCGACCCCACTGCGGAGTGGCTAAGTTCGCACGCTCCACTTCGGCGGCCCGGGGTTTCGCTGGTTCTCGGACACGGCACTGATCCTCAGGCCACGGTGAGGCAGTGTCCCAGATGCCACAACTAGAAGGACCCACAATTAAAGTATACAACTATGTACTGGGGGGATTTGTGAAGAAAAAAACAGGAAAAAGAAAAAGATTGGCAACAGTTGTTAGCTCAGGTGCCAAGCTTTAAAAAAAAAAAAAAAGGAAAGACATGGTATGTTAGAGCTCTGCAACACATTAAGATTCTAAAGACTACATAGCTGACACCAATGTACACACATAACACTCTGAACATATGCAGAACAAATTAAATTACAGATATGGTAGATTCAATTGATTTCCTACATTACTCACCCTTTCTGGTCAAAATAGACACAGAATGAGTCAATAAAACCACTTCTTTGATAACCAAACTCTTAATACAAGCAATGACTTTAGCTAAATCTACCCCATTCTACAAAATATAACTGAGTGTCAACTCTGGCCTGGCATCAGCATTGCTACTCGCCACTTCTCTCTAACTTAATCTACTTTTCTCTTCCTGGTTCATTCTCCTCTAGCCACATTAGCCACCTTGTTTCTCTATCAAGTCGGACACACTCCCGTCTCAGGGCTTCTGTACTTGCTGTTTGCTCTACGTGGACTGCTCTTCCCCTAGAAATACGTACAAAATCCACTCGCTTTGTTTATGTCTTTGATCAAACATCACCTTCTCATTGATGCCTTTCCTGAGTACCTCCACTTAAAAGTGCAGTGAGTGAACACACTCCTTGCCCCTTTCCTAGGTTCTACTACTAAGATGAGCATATCCATCTGAGATTCCATATGTTTTACTTATTACTTTTAATCTGCCCTGCCAGTAAAGCTTCATGAGGGAAAGTATTTTGTCTGCCTTGTCCACTGCAATATCCCAGTGCCTAAAACAGGACCTGGGGCACTCAATAAGTATCTGTTGATTGAAAACACGATGGAACTCTTTTCACTCTCCAGGCTACTGAAACACAGCACCCTCATTCTTGGTAAACAGTCCCCATCTTGACCCTCAAAAAAACTTAGCCCTAGGGCTGGAGCTTTTTCTTCCGGGTTACCTGAGTCAATCCAGCAAACCAAAGTAGTAGACCCCCGAAGCTGACGCTTCGACTTTCTTTGATCTTTCCCATCTTCATGCTGTTTCCTTGGTTTCTCCTGACCCTTAATAATCCTCTTCAACTACCACTTAGCCTAAGACAAAACAGCCTAAATTCCACTTTCAGAACTTCGAATTCCTTCTGCATAGATCCCTCCCACTTCAACTCCAATCTCCGTTTTCTCTCGTCGCCTTCCCTCATAAATTCTACTTTTTCCTCTAGTCCCGCCACTGCCAGTTTCTTCCACACCCTCATCTTACCCACTCAGTTTGTCTTCCCGCCTGAGTTTCGGAAGTCTCTAAACCTCCTCAGCCCGGGAGGAGGGTCTTTCCTACTTCAAGGCTACTCTCCATTCTATTCGCCAACTCCTCCCACCTGCCGCACCACCACTCCCGCGCGCGCGCACACACACACAAACCCCCCACCCACCCAAAAGGTCTCTCTTCCCTAAACCCCGAAGTCAGTCCCTCACGGGCCCAGAACCCGAGATTGAGGAACGTGAGTGATACATAGGTTAAGTGAACTCGCAGCCCGCGTGAGAGATAGTAAGTGACTCACCTGTGAGGTCAAAGTTTCTGCCAGACGACCAGTCTGGAGTGGGCCTCTGCAACCCCAGAATCTTAAGCCACACGCAGCGCGAAGCTCCTAGAAACGCAGATGTTACGCTCCCAGCGCGCCGCCATCTTGGGCGGCCATCCAGCCTCGTAATTGGACAAGCCACTCTCGCGCGACCTGTAGCAGATTCTGAAGATAGAAAAAACTGTCGCGATACCTGGAGTTTGCGGGCTCCTTGTGACAGAGCGAGGGCGCGCGGAGGGAGCAAGCGGAGTCGTGTGCGTGAGGCCGCCTGCAGTAGACTGTGCTGGGGAACTTGTTTTTCAAAAACGTAGATTACCAAGAGAACTGTAGCTTTCTGGGCGTCACTCCAGACTTACTAAATCACACTGTGGAGTTGGTTGGGGAACAAGATGGCGGGGCTGGAGGAGACGTTTGGATTTGATGATGGCAATTAGCATTTTTTGTGCAACAAGTCTCTCTCATGCGGTGTCTCATTTAATCATCACAGATAAACCTGTGAGGTGAGAAAGAGTAGTCTCATTTACAGGGGAAGAACTGGGGGTCAGGAATATTGAGTCATATGTTCAAGATCTTAAACCCAGTTGACAGTCCATGTTGCTTGTATTTCTTCACCTGCCTCTTGAGCTGAAGCTCTTTTAAATGCATTTCATTTTTCTTTTCAACTCGGTTATACTAATTTTTCCCCTCTGGTAAGTACAGTGAGCATTAGTCTCCCCATTTTAAAATTGACAAAAAGGTAAATGACTTTCAAAAGGCACACAACTAGTAACAAAACTAGGGCTAAAGTGAGACTCTGGACCCCCACCTAGTACCTCTTTCCGTTAAAGTTTGCCTCAGTTCTAGTAATAAAAGCGAAAGCTTCTGGCAAACTATTGCCACAAAATTGAGAGGGAGTAAGGAACAGAGACTTCGGCTTTGTGAAGAACTGAGTGTACCTGTAGTTAGTTGCGCAAGGAAAGGTGAGGAGGTGTTTTCATTATTTATTGTGTAACAAACCACCCCAAAATGTATAGCTTAAAACAACCACCATTTTGTTTGCTCACTGTTCTACAGTCTGGGCTGGGATTAGCCCCGCCATTCTTCTGCTGGCCTTAGTGTTGGTCATAGCATCAGCTGGGGGCTGGTTCAGCCGGAGTGACTGGGCCTCTCTCTCCCTGTATCTCGAATTCTCTTCCTGTCAGTGTGACCTTTCCACCCATCTCTGGGGCAGACTTTTTATATGTTGGCTCAGGGCTCCCCAAAGGGCAAAAGTGGAAGCTGCTAGGGTTTCATCAGGCTCAGGCCCAGAACTGGTGCTTTCATCATATTCTATTGGTTAACATAAGTCAAAGGGCCAGCCCACATTCAAGAGTGGGTACTATTCCAGGGTACCCTCCAATACCGGAAGGCCTGGTTCACTGGCCCCGCCAATGCAACAGAATACCACTGAGAGTTTTCTGTCTTTAGTTCGTAGTGACTTTGGCACTGGTTGTTTTTATAGTATTTAGTGCTTGCTTCTTGAAATGAAAAAGAGAAAATGGCTTTGGAGGTATAACTGGTAGAGTTGAAGCTGGATTGTATTTAAGATGCTGGTGAATTTCTCTGTTAGCTCCAGACATCCAACTCTCCTGTGGGTCGAACCAGAGAGACCCTAGCTCTGCAGCCAGGGAATTTGGGCTTTAATCCTGCCCCCACCGCTTACTAATCCTATGATTATGGGCAATTTATTTAAACTATTCAAGTCTCAGTTTGCTCAATATTGCAAAACAGGATAGTAATGCCGTAGGGTTATTGTGAGAATTAAATCAGATAATGTATATAAAAAACTTAGCATAGTTTCTGGCACATAGTAAGCTATTATTATTATTATTACGATTTTTATTCCTTATAGCTTCTCTGGTCAGTTTCCATTTTTAAAAAAAATTATTTCATCAAGATAAAACATGTTCATTATAGGGAATTTGTAAAAAATTTAAGTAATACAGGAAAGTATGAAAAAGAAAGCAAAAATTATCTAAAATCTCACCACCTGGAGCCAATCACCATCAAATTTTGGTAACCTTACTTCTAGACCTCTATATAGTCATAGGAACATATAACTAAATAACTTTTATACAAATAGTATCACATATCTATAATTGGTATGTCAAATATAAGTCTTAGAGGTTCTCCTACTTCAATTAATATAGTTCTATATCATCCTTTGTGATGGGTACATAGTATTCCTTGTATGGATGTGCCACAATTTTTTAAAACTAATTTCTCGCTGAGTGGACATAGGTTGACCTGCTCCCAAAATTCTGGTACAATGATATATACATCCCCTAAAAATTTTTTTTCCACATAAAATGAAAATTGTCTAGAGACTGCACAAAATAGATTAATAAGATATTCAACATCTGCCTCTTAGGGCTTTATCTCTCTGACTTATCCTCAAATCTCCATGGATTTAATCTTCTAGGAGAAGTTTGTCCAACTTTCACATGTCAGCAAGAACATAGGTATCCAATTAGTCACTTGCAGCCTTTGCTTTTTGCTGCCTCTTTGTAATAGGAAACTGATTCTGCACATTCAACAGGCAATGCTGCTCATTTTGAAATATTGCGTAGCTTTCAGCATCAGCCACCTATTAGGCTGAAATCAACCCTTGAGGGCATCAACCTGGACTCTCAATTTTTTTTTTCTGAGGAAGATTCACCCTGAGCTAACATCGGCTGCCAATCTTCCTCTTTTTGTGTGTGAGCCGCTGCCACAGCATGGCCACTGACAGAATAATGGTGTTGGTCCATGCCCACAACCAAACCTGGGCCAACGAAGTGGAGCATGCCAAACTTAACCACTAGGCCACCAAGGTTGGCCCTGGGCTCCCACTTTACTGAAGTTAATTATTTCAGAGACCTTGTTGCTGTACCCTGCCACTGTCCTTCGGCCAGGGCCAGCCAGTCAACATCCATAGGTCTCACTAACTTCATGTCTCAGGGAGCAATGATTGAATATTAGTTCCTTCTAGCTCGGAAGACTCTGGCCTCCTTACATAAATTTATCCAGCTCCCTCTTAGGGGACAAGTCAATATTTTAGAGATCCAATTGCCACCTAAATTAAGTCATAAAAGCCACACCCTAATCCCAGAGTAATGACTATTTCTCAGCCTACATTTACGTAACTGAGAGAGCTACTCAAGTGATGCTTCACACGTTGGACACTATATTTTTCTTTATTATAAATAATGCTGAATTCTTTCAAGATCTTGAAAAGCAAATTTCAAAATGTAATAGCTGATGGAAGAACTGGATCTAAATGTATATCCGACTACCCTCCCTCCTATTCCAAGTCCCACAAGACAGAAGATGTTAATTTAAAAAATAAAATAATAAATTTCAAATAGGACTAAAAACACAGAAATAGTGTCATTGACAAGCCAGACAATTTGAAGATACTCTGAAAAAATAGAAAGCAAATAAAAATAACAACTAAAATGCCAAAAGGGGGCTGGCCCCGTGGCCAAGTGGTTAAGTTCACCATGCTCTGCTTCAGTGGCCCAGGGTTTGGCCACTTAGAATCCTGGACGTGGACCTGGCACCATTCATCAGGCCATGCTGAGGCGGTGTCCCACATGCCATAACTAGAAGGACCCACAACTGAAAATATACAACTATGCACCAGGGGACTTTGGGGAGAAAAAGGAAAAATAAAATCTTTAAAAAAAAATGCAAAAAGGTTTTTATAGGGACCTGCAAAAGATTTTGAAATTTATATGGAAAACAAAAGGTGCCAGAGTAGCTAATAATAATGTTTTCCACTTGGAAAAAATTTAAATTACACCACATATAAAATAAATCCCATATGAATAATAAACAAAACAATTACAAAACAAGTAAAATCAACTACAGAAGTGTTGGAAGAATGTAGGAGAATTTTTTATAAGTTTAGAATAGGGAGGGCCTTTTAGAGACGCAAAAATCAAAGAACATAAAGTAAATGATTGCTAAATTTGATTATATAAAAATTTAAAACTTCAGTATAATAAAAGATACTACAAATAATAGACAACAAACAGGGAGAAAATATTTGCAATAAATATAACAGAGAAAGGGTTAGTATCCAAGATATATTTTCCAACAATGACAAATCAATAAGAAAATAATCCAGTGTTAAAATGAGCAATGGATATGAACAGGAAATTCAGAGTCGACCAATGAAGATCTATGAAAAAATGCTCTAACACATTAGTAATCACAGAAAGGCACAGTAAAATACCTATAATATACCTTTTTTTTGAGGAAGATTAGCCCTGAGCTAACATCCACCACAAAGTCTCCTCTTTTTGCTGAGGAAGATTGGCCCTGAACTAACATCCATGCCCATCTTCCTCTACTTTATATGTGGGATGCCTGCCACAGCATGGCTTGCCAAGCAGTGCATAGGTCTGCACTCAGGATCTGAACCAGCAAACCCGGGGCCACTGAAGCAGAGCACGCAAACTCAGCTGCTACGCCACTGGCCTGGCCCCTAATATACCATTTTTAACACATCAAGCAAAATAAAAAATATTGATAATATCCAATAGTGGCAGAGGTTAGTGTGTTGGTTAGCTTTTGCTGTGTAACAAACCACCCTAAAAATTAGTGGCTTAAAACAACAGACATTAATTATTAGTCACAAATCTGTGCATCCCCTGGGCAGTTGTTCTGGTCTGGGCTGGGTCAGCTGATGTTGGCAGTTTGCTGGAGGTTATGCTGGGGCCTTGATGGTCGAGGATGACCTTCCTCACATGCCTGGCAGTTTGCATGCTGGTAAGGATGTCTAAGGTAAGGATCAGCAAACTACTGCAAGTGGGCCAAATCACAATACAACAGCAGAGTTGAGTAGTGGCAAGAGAGATCATACAGCCTTCAAAGCTGGAAATATTTACTATCTGGCCCTCTACAGAAAAAGTTTGCCAACTCCTGGTCTAGGGAACCTAATCTGGGAGTGTTTGTCTCTGCTTCACGTTGTTTCTCACCCTCCAGTAGGATAGATTGGGTTTATTAACATGGCAGCAACATTCTAAGAGAGTGAGTAAGCAAGCTACAACAACTTTTAAGGCCTAGACCAACCCAAATGGAAGGAGCAGACAAATAGACTTCACTTCTGGGTGGGAGGAACAGCAAAGAATCTGTCACCAATTACAATCTCCCATAATGAGTATAAATTGCCTTTTGGAAGGGCCATTTGGCAATATATATCAAAATCCAAAATGTCTAATCCTAGAATATTTGTGAAAGGAAGAAACTGAAGACAGTAATCGCCTCTGGAGTAAAGAACTGATGATGATTAGGAGACAGGAGTAGGAAGAAGACCTGCTTTTCAATATTATTGATTTTGTACTTTGAATTTTGTGCTAAGGATATATTGAAAAATAAATATGTATATATTCTTCTAACCAGCAATTCTGTTTTTAAATTATGTCCCACAGAAATGCAATTTACAATGAGGTTGAGGTAGGTACAAAGACATTCATTGTTTTTGTTGCTGTTGTTTTTTGGGGGGTTTTTTGCTGAGGAGGATTTGCCCTGAGCTAACATCTACTGCCAATCTTCCTTTTTTTTTGTATGTGAGCTGCTGCCACAGCATGGCTGCTGACAGACAAGTGGTGTAGGTCTGTGCCTGGGAACCAAACCCAGGCTGCCAAAGAGGAGAGCACAAAACTTAACCAGTAGGCCACAGAGGCTAGCTGAGTGTTCATTGTTACATTGTTTATAACAGAAAAAAATGGGAACAATGTAAATATCTCTCAATAGGTCAATGAGCAAATAAATTACGGTATATCTGTATTATGGAATGCTAATGTTAAAAATAAATAACATGGGGCCGGTCCCGTGGCCCAGTGGTTAAGTTCACACACACTGCTTGGACGGCCCGGGGTTTTGGCCCAGGGTTTCACTGGTTCGGATCCTGGGTGCAGACGTGACACCGCTCATCAAGCCATGTTGAGGCAGCGTCCCACATGCCACAACTAGAAGGACCCATAACTAAAAATACACAACTATGTACTGGAGGGGCTTTGGAGAGAAAAAGGAAAAATAAAATCTTTAAAAAATAATAATAATAAATAAATAAATCTATATCTACTGACATGGAAAATTTCCAAGATATAGAATAAGGTAAAAGGAAATTGTGGAACAGTATGTTCAGCTTGATACTATTTATATAAAGCAAAAGTGAAACACCTATTTCAACGTGAAAATACAAATAGAAACATATAAAATTTGCCATAGGAACAGATCTGAAAGGAAAAACTCTAAACCAATAGCAGTGGTTACCTTGAGGAAACAGAGTTGGAATGTTGGAGGCAGGACATGAGAGTGTTAAACTCTTTTGGTATCATTTAAGTGTTTTATAATGATAATGAATTAATATACAGCTGTATAATCTAAAAGTTGGTTTAAAATAATAAAAATAAAAAGGAAAGGAGAGAAAATCAGGTTTGTCAAAAAACCACAGCCTGAAAATTCATGTAAGAAAAGAAAGTTTGGAGGGGAGGCAAAGTTGGATGTTATGAGATAAGAGATTTAGAAGAAATAGCCAGAAGTTCCAACTCTGATTAGTAGGAGTTCCTGAAGGTGAGAACACAGAGACTAAAAGAATAATGGAAGAAAATTTCCTAAAGCTGAGAATACATATGTCTTCAGATTGAAAGAGTTCACTGTGTACCAAACAATGAATTTTACCTTTGTCCACACCAAGTCAAGTCGTTATAGCGGATTCTAATCCAATATGACTGGTGAGGAGAGGAGATTATATCACAGGCAATGCAGAGGGACCACCACGAGAGGACATGGCAAGAAGGGGAACACCTTCAAGCCAAGGAGAGAGGCCTCAGGAGGAACCAAACCAGCTGACACCCTTATCTTGGACTTCTAGCCTCCAGAATTGTGAGAAAAGAAATCTGTGTTTAAGCCACCTAGTCTGTGGTATTTTGTTATGGCAGCCCTAGCAAACTAATACAGCTTCCTTGGTTATGTTCATTCATAAAACGTTTTATTCTTTTTGATGCTATTGTAAATGGAATTGTTTTCTTAATTTCCTTTTCAGATTGATCATTGTTAGTGTATAGAAATGCAACTAATTTTTGCTTGTTGATATTGCATCCTGCAACTTTACCAAATTTATTAGTTCTAACAGTTTTTTGGTAGAATCTTTAGGGTTTTCTACATATAAGATCATGTCACCTGTGAACAGAGATCATTTTACTTCTTCCTTTCCAATTTGTATGCCTTTTATGTTTTTCTTGCCCAATTGTTCTGGCTAGGACTTCCAGTATTATGTTGAAAAGAAGTGGCAAAAGTAGGCATCCTTGTCTTGTTGCTAATCTTAAAAGAAAAGCTTTTGCTCTTTCACCATTGAGTATGACATTAGCTGTAGGCTTTTCATATATAATATTTATTGTGTTGAGGTGGTTTCCTTCTAGTCCTAATTTATTGAGAGTTTTTATCAAGAAAGGGTGCCAAACTTTGTCAAATACTTTGTCTGTATCAGTTGAGATGATTATGTGTTTTTTTTCCCTTCATTCTGTTAATGTGGTGTATTAATTGATTGATTTTCATATGTTAAACCATCCTTGCCTTCCAAGAATAGACCCTCTTTGTCACAGTGTATAGTCCTTTTAACATGCTGTTGAATTTGGTTTGCTAGTATTTTGTTGAGGATTTTTGCATTAATTTCCATAAGGGATATTGATCTGTAGTATTCTTTATCTGTAGTATCTTTGTCTGGTTTTGGTTTCAGGGTAATGCTGGCCGTATAGAATGAGTTTGGAAGTGTTCCCTCCTCCTCAATATTTTGGAAGAGTTTGAGGAGGATTGGTGTTAATTCTTCTTTAGATATTCACCATTGTTATTATTAACAATCTACCTGGAATCTAGTGAGGTACGGATCTTTTCCAAATAGCTAGCTGGATGTTTGAATACCATTAAATTTTTTTTTAGGGGCCAGCCCAGTGGCACAGCAGTTAAGTTCACACATTCCACTTTGGTGGCCCTGGGTTTGCCTGTTTGGATCCCAGGCGCAGACATGGCACCACTTGTCAAGCCATGCTGTGGTAGGCATCCCACATATAAAGTAGAGGAAGATGGGCACGTTTGTTAGCTCAGGACCAGTCTTCCTCAGCAAAAAGAGGAGTATTGGCAGCAGATGTTAGTTCAGGGCTAATCTTCCTCAAAAAAAATTAAAATAATTTTTTTTATTATTGTGGTAAAGTTTTGTTTTTGTTAGTGCCATCAAGTTAATTCCAACTCCTAGTGACCCTGTCTATAACAGAGCAGAACCCTGCACAGTGTTTTTCTTTGTGCCATCCTCTCACCTTCTGGTGCTGTCTCAGACAATGCTCTGCTGCTATTCATAAGGTTTTCATGGCCAATTTTTTCAGAAGTGGGTAGCCAGTCCTCTTCCTAGTCTGTCGTAGTCTGGAAGCTCCATTGAACCTTGCCTACCAGCCTGCTGGCATTTGAAATACTGGTGGCATAGTTTTCAGCACCACAGCAACATGCAGACGCCACAGTATGACAACTGACAGACAGGTGGTTTGGTTCCCTGACCAGGAAACAAACCCAAGCTGTGGTGGTGAGAGCACCGAGTCTTAACCATTAGACCACCAGTGATAAAATGCACATAACATAAAATTTACCATCTTAACCATTTTTAAGTATACAGTTCAGTAGTGCTAATTGAACATTGTTGTGAAACAGATCTCTGGAACTTTTTCAACTTGCAAAACTAAAACCCTATATCCATTAAGCAACTCCTCTTTCCTCCCTTCCCCAGGCCCTGGCAACCACCATTCTACTTTCTCTTTCTATGAATTTGACTATTTTAGATAGCTTATATAAGTGGAATTATATGGTATTTATCTTTTGTGAGTGGCTTATTTCATTTGAATACCATTTTTAAAATATTTTTTTAATTAAGATTATGATAGTTTACAACCTTGTGAAATTTCAGTTGTACGTTATTGTTAGTCATGTTGTGGGTACACCACTTCACCCTTTGTGCCCTCCCCCTACCCCACCCCTTTCCCCTGGTAAACACCGATCAGTTCTCTTTGTCTATATGTTAACTTCTACCTATGAGTGGAGTCATACAGAGTTCATCTTTCTCTGTCTGGCTTATTTCACTTAACATAATACCCTCAAGGTCCATCCATGTTGTTGTGAATGGGACGATTTTGTCCTTTTTTATGGCTGAGTAGTATTCCATCGTGTATATATACCATATCTTCTTTATCCAATCATCAGTTGCTGGGCACTTAGGTTGGTTCCACATCTTGGCTATTGTAAATAATGCTGCGATGAACATAGGAGTGCATGGGACTTTTGGAATTGCTGATTTCAGGTTATTAGGATAGATACCCAGTAGTGGGATGGCTGGGTCATAAGGTATTTCTATTTTTAACTTTTTGAGAAATCTCCATACTGTTTTCCATAGTAGCAGCACCAGTTTGCATTCCCACCAACAGTGCATGAGGGTTCCTCTTTCTCCACAGCATCGCCAACATTTGTCACTCTTGGTTTTGGATATTTTTGCCATTGAATACCATTTTTAACCCATCAATTTTCATTGTCCTCTTGGTAATTTATAAATTCCCACATATGCTTGGGTTTATTTCTAGACTTGTTGCATTGATCTGCCTACTTTTCTACACATGTGCACATTTGTTTTAATTATTGTAATTTTCTATTGTTTAACTCTTCTCACATGTTTATGCTTCCAAATAAACTCTAGAACCATTTTATTAAATTTTCTACAAAAATCCTTTTTGGATTTTTTATTGTTATTACATTAAATATACAGATCAATTTTGAAAGGATCAGCATCTCTATAATATTGACTCTTCTATTTACATATAAGACTTCACCCTAGCATACAACACCATTCACAACAGAGTCCCACTCTTCCTTTTCCTCTCAGGTTTAGCCACCCCCAGCCAAACTGACTATGATCTGGTCCCTGAACACACTTCACGGTCTTTTCTGCCTCTCTCCCTTTGGTCAAGCTTGTCTCTCTTCCTGAAATGTCCTCCTCTTCTCCTTCCCACATTTTTTTTTTTTTTTTTTTGGAGGAAGATTAGCCCTGAGCTAACTACTGCTAATCCTCCTCTTTTTGCTGAGGGAGACTGGCCGTGAGCAAACATCCATGCCCATCTTCCTCTACTTTATGTCTGGGACGCCTGCCACAGCATGGCTTGCCAAGCAGTGCCATGTCCGCACCTGGGATCCAACCCAGCGAACCCCGGGCCGCCGAAGCAGAATGTACGCACTTCACTGCTGCGCCACCGGGCTGGCCCCATTCCCACAATTTCTACTGGTCCATATTCTACACGTACTTTATGTCCCACCACAAATTGCCACTTCCTCCATCATACTTTCTGATTCCTCCATCTAGATGTGACTTCTCCCTCCTTTGAAACTAATAGCACTTGGTTTGTCACTTTATTAAGTGTTCACCTCAATTTGCTCTGTTATTATTTGTGTGCTTCTCTTATTGGTCCACAATCAACAACAATTTTGCATTAGAGCAACAGGTCTCAACTAGGAGTGTACATCAGAATCCAGGGAAATTTTTTTAAAAATGCACATGCTTTGACCCCATTCCAGGAAACTGACTCAGTAGGCCTGAGGTAGGGCTCTGACATCAGTATTCTGCATGTATATTCTTAAAAATCTCCATAGGTATCCTGTGAACGTCTGGTTGGGAACCACTGTTTTTAGATAAACCTCATGAACTCCTGACTATATATATAATGTCCTACCAAGTTTTGGCTCTCTGAGTGCAAGGCCTTTGTCTCATTCGTTGTTGCACTCCCCCCAAGTACATAGCCCAGTAAAGTTTTGGTAAGTACACCTGCACTGAATCAAACCTATACTGGCATTAAAGGGCAATGTTCTCTCTAATTCAATACCCTGGCCACCATACCACCTGCTATTGGCCATAGTCACCAGCCAGGGCCCTCCCTTTGCACCCTGAAGCCCTGAATACTGCAGTGGGCAGAGAGAAAAGCAGGAGAAATGCCAGCCCTACAGATATCCATAGCTACAAGCCTGGTGCAGGAGCTCTAAGAAGCCTGGCCCCAGAAAGCAGGCCAGACTGGGTCCTACATAACATTTAGCTGGGTTACTCTTCTGAGCCTCAGTTTCCTCATCTGTAAAATGAGAATAACAGCATTAGCCTCGTCTATTTCCTAAGGACAGTTTGAGGCTCAGAAGAGAAAAGAGCAATGAGTGTGCTTTGACATTGTCCACCAATAGATACATGTAAGGGATTATACTAGTCGACTGTAGTACTTCTTGACCAGGGCTCCCACCACAGCCTTCCACCTCTACTTCTAGAGTGTCAGGGGGAGATCTGTGTCCCAGGAAAGGCAGGTCAATCACACAACCATTCACTTTGTATTCAACCATCATCTACAGAGAGCCTACTGTGTGCCGGGCACTGAGCATAGCGAGATGAAAAACCAGCCTGCCAGCAAGGACTCCAGAGGTCTACTGCAGCCCATGAGAAGGACACACTTTGGATCCTGTCTCCACGGTTTGAAACGAAGAAAAAGCAACTGCGCAAACAAGCTCAGACTAGCGGAGGAGACAAGTGAGTAAACTGAGCCCTGTGACCTGGAAGGGTGACTGCGCAGCCCAGAGCGTGCGCTTAAGGCAAGGCGGCAGAGCGAGGTCAACGGAGCGGGGCAGGGGGAGGCCCACGGTTGCCGACGCCCCTTTGGTTCCTGCGACCCCCAACCCGGCCCCTCAAGGTCCCAGCTTCCTCTGGCCCCCGCAGCCCAAGTCCCTGCACCCCACGGCGCTCGCATCCCCAGATTCCCGCCCCCGATCGCCTCGGTGCCCGCGTCCCCGCGCAGGCCTTCCGCGCCGGAGGCTCGTTCTCCCGCTCCCCCGCCCCGCTCCCCGCCCCGCTCCCCGCCCGGGCCGCTGAGCCCCGGGCCTGGGCTGAGGCCGCAGGAGACGCCGGGCGCGCCTTTCCTTGCCCGGGGGCGGGCACCGTCCGCGGACCACCGCCCCGAACTCTTGGCCCGGCGCCGGCCTCCTTCCCGCCGGGGCGGGAGCGCGGCTTCCGCAGCCCTGGCCCCAAAGGCACCGGGTCCTGGCAGGGGCCGGGTGGGCGAGGGAGACGAGCTCCCGCGCGAGAAGGCCTTAGAACGGGGCCTGGCACCGAGGAAGCGCTCAATAAGTATTAGTGTTGCTTTTTCCTGACATCCTCTCCTGCCTGCTCTGCTGCATTGTGCTTACTTAAATTGCTCATTCTGGGAGCATGAGGGACGTTCCCAAAACTTCCGCGTGTAGGGGGTTGTCTAATACTGACATTAAATAGCTAAGTGTTTACTAAGTGAAACTGTGTTTACTAGGATCGAAGTGTTTACGAAGGGCCAGACGCTGTGCCTGGGGCTTTAAAAACGTTTTCTCTTCTAATCTTCACAGCCTGAGGATAACACAGGGACTATTATTGCCCCATTTTAGTCATGAGGAAACTAAGAATTAGATTAAGAATTCTGCAGAAGGTGTTGCAGCAACCAGGACTCTGATCCCCAGTGTCTGGCTCTCAGGTGCCTATTTACCACTACAATGTACTGTCCTCCCCAGCGCCTTTGCAGGTCCTGTGTGCAGCGGTCCTGGGGCGCAGTGGGCCCCACGTCCTGGAAGAGTCAAAGGAAAACATGCATATTGGGTTGTGTGTTTTTTGGGCTTAAAAAAAGTACTTTCAACTCAAAACACGTCTTTTTTATTGTTTAAGGCAGCTTGAACTGGGTGTTCTGTTACAACTGAAAGTATCGTTATTGAGTAAAATTTACATAACATAAAATTCACCATTTGACCATTTTAAAGTGTGCAATTCAATCTTTTTAAATATGTTCACAATGCTGTGCAACAATCACCAGAACCTTTTCATCACCCCAAAAAGAAACCCCATACCCATTAAGTAATCATTTCTCATCTCCCCCTCCCCCCAGCCCCAGGCAACCACTAATCTACTTTCTGTCTCTATGGATTTGCCTACTCTGGACATTTCATATAAACGGAATTATATAATGTGTGATCTTTTGTGTCTGGCTTCTTTCACCTAAGTGAAATGTTTTCAAGTTTCATTCATGTTGTAGCATGTATCAATACTTCATTCCTTTTTATGGGTGAATAATATTCCACTATATAGATATACCACACTTTACTTATCCATTCATCAGTTGATGGACGTTTGGGTTGTTTCCATTTTTTGGCTATTGTGAATGGTGCTGAACTATTCCTGTGCAAGTTTTTGTTGAACGCTTGTCTTCAATTCTCTTGTGTATTATAGTAGTATGCACCCAGGAGTGGAATTGCTGGGTCATACAGTAACTCTGTGTTTAACTTGTTGAAGTTAATGGCTACATCATTTTGTGTTTGAGCATTTACTTTGCTGAGCAGTGTATGAGTGTTCCAACTTTTATCATCAAAATAATGAGTGTACAGGGGCCAGCCCAGTGGCACAGTAGGTAAGTTCGTGTGTTCTGCTTCAGTGGCCTGGGGTTCACTGGTTTGAATCCTGGGCGCAGACCTACGCGCTGCTTATTAAGCCATGCTGTGGCAGGTGTCCCACAAATAAAATAGAGGAAGATGGGCATTGATGTTAGCTCAGGGCCTATCTTCCTCAGCAAAAAGAGGAGGATTGGCAGCGGAAGTTAGCTCAGGGCTAATCTTCCTGAAAAAAAAAAATGAGTCTACATAGTTAAAAAAAAACTAGTGCTACAAGGCTTATGGCAAAATACAACAGTCCTTTACTCATACCCCTGTCCCATTCCCCAGAGGCAATCACTTTCGACTCTTTTAATTGTTTCTTTTCCCTTGTTTTTCTCCGTATTTCAAAATAATATGCATATGCTACAGTTTCATAGTTTACCAATTTTAGGCATTATGCTGACTTCCAATACTCTATGTTTTCTTTCTTGTACGACTTTTTGGTTTTCCTGAAATGATCAGTTGTCATATTTTCATTTGCTTAGCTTTCTGTGTGCCTCTATTTCACTACTTTTTCCCAAATGCTCCAAAAGATCTGTCTCATAACAGTCAATAGTTTTTCCATAGACCCAAACACAGTTTGAACCCTTTGTTGGTTCTATTTGCATTTTTCTATCTGGAGGCATCCATCCCTCAGCCCCCTCCTCCTGCCCCAATTTGGACTAGCTGAGCCCAGCTGGGGCCTGTGCATACCTGGGTGCTGCTGGGCCTAGCCTCGCAAGTGCCCTGGGTTGGATCTCCAGTTTGTAGGGTCCATGACTTCCTTTTTCATGTTGCACATTCTCATTTTGCTAAAATACATCCTCCACGAGTATGCTAAGATTGAATGCTTGGAAAATTAAATATTGGTGCCCTTGTATGCCTCAGGATGTCTTTATTCTACCATCTGATGTGCTAGGCTGTTTAGATTAGATATGGAAATCATTTCTCCAGATTATTTTGAAAGCAAAGCTTCATGGTCTTATAGTATCCAATGCTACTGATAGGAACCCAAATACCACTCTGATTCTTAATGCTTTGTCTTTGACCTGTTTTTCTTTTTTTCTCTTGGGAAGCTCTAAGGATCGTCTCTTTATTCTCAGTGTTCTGAAGTGTGATGATCAATATCTGCATTGTTTTCCTGTTTGTTGTGCTAGCCTTTTGGTGAGTTCTTTCAATCTGGAAACTCGGGTCCTTCAGATCTGGGAAAATTTCCTGTAGTATTTCCTTTGATAATTTAAAGAGATTTTTGTTATCAGGGCTTGTAGAATAATCTAAACCAGCCCCTTTATAAATACCCAGGAAATGCTTCTGGATATTTCTTTGTTTTGTGGGTTTTCTTTTTTTAAGATTTTATTTTTCCTTTTTCTCCCCAAAGCCCCCCGATACGTAGTTGTGTATTTTTAGTTGTGGGTCCTTCTCGTTGTGCCATGTGGCATGCCGCCTCAGCATGGCTTGGTGAGCGGTGCCATGTCCACGCCCAGGATTCGAACCGGCGAAACCCTGGGCCACTGAAGCGGAGTGCGCAAACTTAACCACTCGGCCACGGGGCTGGCTCCTGTGTTTTGTGTTTTATTGTGTTTTTCTCATTATAAAGATAATGCCCACTTATATAGAAAACTCAAACAATACTGGAAATTGTAAAATTTAACATATTTACTTTTTTATTTTTTTAAAGATTTTATTTTTCCTTTTTCTCCCCAAAGCCTCCCGGTATATAGTTGTGTATTTTTAGTTGTGGGTCCTTCCAGTTGTGGCAGGTGGGATGCCACCTCAGCATGGCCTGATGAGCGGTGCCATATCTGCACCCAGGATCTGAACTGGCAAAACCCCGGGCTGTCAAAGCAGAGTGCGCGAACTTAACCACTTGGCCACGGGGCCGGCCCCTAACATGTTTTTTAAAGATCCCATGAAAGTGGAGATGCAGTAATAAAGACAAAAAGTCACTTTTAATAGTTGTATAGCATTCCATGGGAAAGGTGTGCCATCATGAATTTGACCAGGCCTCTCCCACCAGCCAGCTGTTTTCACTTTCTCTTGACTGTAAATAATGCTGGGATGCACATCTCGTATACACAGATGCTACAGTTTAAGTGGTCTCCTTATCCCTGCTGCCCTGGGCGAGGGGGGGGGGGGGGGGGGGGACAGTGGAAGTAGGGGAAGGGTCATGGGAAGATGGGATTCCACTTGTTCCTTATGGAGGAGCTGTTGGGAGAGGTGAACCTGCCTGGAGATGACCTTGGCCTGACCTCCTATCAGGCAGTGCTCAGAGCAGCAGCTCTCAAGCCCCACTGTGCACATGGATCACCTGGGGACCTTGTTAAACAGTGGGTTCCTGAGCTGCACCCCAGAGAGTCTGATTCAGTGTGAGGAGGGGTCTGAAAATCTGCATTTTTAACAAGCACCCCAGCTGATGCTGATGTAGGTGGCTGGTGGACCACACTTGGAGAAATGCTGTCTTAGAGAGTGGAGGAGAGAGGGGAGACAGGTCAATAGTGTTCACCTGAAAAACAGGAGATGCTGTGGGGGGCTCATAGGGAAGAAAATTAGTTAGGTATCTTCAGTCACCCCAGGGACCAGGCTCCAGAGTGCTTTGGACTAGGGCAGAACTAAGAAGTCTACCAGCTGGCCTTCATTTTCCGAGGATCCAGTGATTCTGATAGTCACAAAGACAGACCCCAAATCCCCTAGTCTATCCCTACCCTTGCATTTCCTTCCCTCCCTTGTGTCAATAGTATTCAGTTAGGAATACAAGGGTACATAGAAACATCTCAGCATATTCACTGGTACATTAAAAAGGCCGTGGGCCCTGGCTGGGAAAGGTCACCAGCAAAGATAACCGAGGTTAGGGATACTGCTAGAAAGTGGGAGAACAATACCAAGTCTGGATGAGGATGTGGTGCAACATGAGCTCTGAGTGGGACATAAATTGGTACAACCACTCAGAAAAACAGTTTGGCCCACTAATTCCACTCCAGAGTATATACCCTAGAGAAACTCTTCCACTTGGGTTCTAGGAAACATAAACATCAAAAACAGGATGTTCTTAGCAGCATTGTTCAAAACAGCAAAAAACTATAAGAATCCAAATGCCCTGGGACAAAAGAATGGATAAATTAATTGTGGTATGTTCACACAATGGAATACCACACATAGTATAAATGAATGAACTGTGTACACGTCAGCATGGATGAATCTTAGAAATAAAGTGAGTGAAGAAAGTAATTCATAGAATAAAGACATTCTTGTTAAATTTGACAATAAGCAAAACTAAACAGTTTATTATTTGGGGATTTATAGGTGGGAAAATATAAAGAAAAGCAGAAGATTGTAGGACAAATTTAGAATAGTGGTCACCTCTGGGTAAGGCAGGGAATGAGAGCTTTGAGCACTGGTAGTATTCTAGTTCTTAAGTGGGGTGGTGCATTCACAGGTGTTTTATTATTATTATTATGCATATAACTATGTATAAATAACATATATCCTTTTGGCTAGACCAAATGTTTCAAAATTTAAAAAATAAAGAGAGAGCTAGCCCTGATAGCCTGGTGGTTGAAGTTCCATGCTCTCACGGCTTCGGTGGCCCAGGTTCGTTTCCCACTTGCAGGACCACACCACCCATCTGTCAGTTGCCATGCTGTGGCAGCAACTCACATAGAAGAACTAACAACTAGGATATACAACTATGCAGTGGGGCTTTGGGTAGGAAAAAAATAAAGAGAGAGAAAGATGAAATCCTCTAGCCACTACTGGGGTCTCTCAAGGTCATTTATCCTCTATACACCATCTCTTCTCAAACAGGCATGATGGACCACAAAGCAAGATGTCAGGCCAGAAGAGGCCAGTGGAAGCTTGTAAAAATCCACTTCTCTCTCACAATTCAGAGATTGGGGCAAGCTCTTGTTCTGTCCCTTCCCAGTCTTGTTTCTCATAGACAGTCCTTGTCACTAAGTAATGGCCTCTTTTCCCAGCCAAGCTGATTGCACGTCTAGCTAATATGGCATTTTTCTCTGATGACAACGGGACTATGCTTGAAAACTTTTCTGAACAAGCAAGCCATCCTTGTCCTTTCTTTTTCTTATCCTAATGCATCCCTAACACCCACTCTTTTCCATCTGCCAGGCACGCATCTGGCTGGGCTTGCAGGCTTCCTTTTGTGTCCCTGGTGATGAGCTTCTTCAGCTCCCTTCCTCACTGCCTGTGAGCTCAGCAGCAGACTTAGAGCTCTCCTGGGCCTTGAACATTCTCCCTCTGCCAATGTTTCCTAATTCAAAGATGACCCGACCTTTGGAAGAGGCGCAGAGCTCCTGAGGTGAGGTTTTGCCTTGACCAACGCAGTTGAATGGATTCACGTTCAAAATAGGTGGGTTCCAATCCCTGTCTTCCTCCTGCCTGAATGTATGGCTTTGGATATGTCCCTCATCCCCATGAAACTTATTGGATTGCCTGTGAGATAGAAAGTATTGTCTTTTGGGATGTTGATAATGCGCAAGGACCCTTAAGAGGTGGAAAGGAACTAGAAATTCATCTAGTTTCACCCACTTGTCTTAAAGATGGAAAAACTAAGACTAGGGTAGGGAGGAGACCTGGATGGGCCAGGGGTACTTTACTGGTAGGTATTGGGCTAGAACCCAGGTCTCCTGCCTCTTCATCACCTTGCCTCCCTGTTGGGTAGAGGTGAGGGAGGAGGACCTACAGCCACTTGCTTAGCCCTGCCCCAGCTCCATCCAAGGCTAAGACACACATCTCTTAGATGTTGCTTTTGAAACTACTGATGAGGCTGACACTCTTTGAGGGTAGGTAAGCCTGCCTCACCTGTCAAGTGATCCATTGCACAATCTGGCAAGCCGAGGCCTGAGACTCTTCTTCCCACGCTAGCCCCAGCTATGGAGGGGAAAGGTCAGGGAGCAGGCAACAACAAAAAAGTTAGAAACTACCACTGTCTCTCTCTCTGACCCTACCCCCTCTCCCTGCAGGGATTGCAATGAGTTGAGGGTGAGAGGCCCAAGGAAGTGTAGCAGGAGTGGGAAAGTAAGCTCTCCACAAGAGTTGAAGTGGGGCAGGGCTAATCTTCCTCCTCATCCCCAAAGTGGTCTTCTATTTTGGGGAGGGGATTTTTGGACGAGGTAGAAAGGAGGAGAAAGAAGCTTTCAGCTTGGTCTTTCTTTCAGCCCATGAGTTGAGTTTACCTATGAAATGGAGAAATGGGAGAAGGTAAAACAGGGAGCTGAGTTGGTGTGTGAGACTGCCTGTGTAGACTCTAATGGAGGTAGCAGAGACTGGACTCAGGGCAAAGATGTCTGGGGTCTCAGTTTGGTCCTCTGAGCTGTGAGGCAGAAAATGGAGAAGGCAGGACTACACAGGGCCTTTCCCGGCTCTGGCGTGCGTGCAGACTGCCATATTTCAGCCCCCATCTGAAACATAGCCACTCATTGAGGATTCCGTCAAAGGCCCCTGAGCCATCCAATTAGAGGTTGTTGGTTTTTTAAAATTATTCAACTGTCATATGAAACTGCATGAGTATCAGACCAGGGGGAGTTCTTTTTTCGTTTAACATTACAATACACACAGCAAGTCCGGGCTAGATCTTACACTGGAACACAGGGATTTAGCCTTTTCTATCCTGTTTATATTTATAGCGCACCAAGTCCGGTAAGTGAAGCCATGCCTTTTGGTCGCTAGAGAAGCCTTTGTAGCTGCCACAAACTTCAGCCCCCAAACTCAGTTGTATAAGAAACAGAGGTTGGTTTTTTGGGGTTTCCACATTCCCATGAGTTATGTACAGTTTGGGGAGGCTTTTGTTGGGGGCCCATCAGGCGCTCAGGCATTGGTCCCTGCAGGTCACAGTGGCTCTGTCGACTGTTTCCATTCCCAATTTGGTGACGTGGGACTCTGTCCCTGGATGCAGTGAGCAGCCACGCTCTCCCTGAGGACCCAGTCTCCCGCTCTCAGTCTTACAGATCCCTCTCTGCTTTTTCCTTCTTTCCTTCCACCAGCCTGGGGGGAAGTATTGACTTAGGATTATCAAAATATTTTTTAAACAGACTTATGATATAGTAACATATGGATTTTTTTAAAAGCACATTAAATACCAAGATCTGGTGAGAGATCTAATAACATTATACTTTTGGAGTAGTGATAAATGTCAACAATATTTCAACATATTGCAACAACTATAATAGGATATGAAAATAGCTGATTTTTTCTGATGACAAAGGCACAGGTACTGTTAATATAACAGTGGTTTGTTGCCTACACTCATAATTGAAGGAAATGCTACATTTCAGATACAGGTTAATGAAAATAACGACATAATTTTTTTCCCATTCAAGTTCAAGGGCTCCAAATCATAAGAAACCATTGTCAGAGGAAACCCTTCTGTTCTCAATCTGGATTTCTTCTTCTTTTTTAAATTTTTATTTATTTTTTATCTTTTTAAAATTATTATTAATTATTTTTTGGTGAGGGAGATTGGCCCTGAACTAAGATTTATTGCCAATTTTCCTCTCTGTGCTTGAGGAAGATTGTCGCTGAGCTAACGTCTGTGCCAGTCCTCTTCTATTTTGTATGTGGGACATCGCCACAGCATGGCTTGATGAGCGGTGTGTAGGTCCACACCCGGGATCTGAACTCATGAACATCAGGCCACCAAAGAGGAGCACGTGAACTTAACCACTACACCACCAGGCTGGACCCTCAACCTGTGTTTCTTCAATAGGAACCACAAACCTTCTCTGAGACTAGTAGCACAAGACCCATTACCTGTTTGAATGAAAAGGGAGAGAAAGTGCATGCATAAGTTAATATCTCTGTAAAAATTTTCCATTTTACCTTCATTGGGTTACACCCACAATCCTATGTCCCTTTAATCCTGGAGTTCTTCCTACAGAACACTTTTAATCTTCCTGTGCTCCCCTGGGAGTAAAAGGCAGTGGGACCACTAGAAGAGAACCCATCTCAGTTCAGATGACAACATCCATAGCAAATTACAGAGGATGGAGAACAGGGCCCAGGTGACTCCCATTCATCCAATGATGGTCAGTGCGTACTAAAACTCAGAATTCTGAAATCTTTTCCCATCCAAGCCAAATGTCCTCCACTTCACCCTAGGAACAGCGCCTGCCAGATGAGGCATCAAGAGAGATATCAAGGGCAGACACTGGAAGAGACTTCTGAGCTTGGCTGAGTCCAGCATCTGCCTTCTACAGATGAGGAAACTGAGGCCCAGAAATGAAGTTAGTGTAAAATTAGCATTGTTTCTTCCTTAAATGTTTCGGTAGGGGCTGGCCCCATGGCCGAGTGGTTAAGTTCGCACGCTCCCCTTCCGCGGCCCAGGGTTTCGCCGGTTCAGATCCTGGCCATGCTGAGGTGACGTCCCACGTGCCACCACTAGAAGGACCCACAACTAAAAGAAATACACAACTGTGTACCGGGGGGCTTTAGGGAGAAAAAAGAAAAAATAAAATCTTAAAAAGAAAAAAATGTTTTGGTAGAATTCATTGATAAAGCCATCTTGGCCTGGAGCTCCTTGTAGGAGTGTTTTTAAGTATTGATTTAATTTCATTCATCAGTATAGAACTATTCGGATTTTCCATTTCTTCTTGTGTCCATTTTGATAAGTTTTATTTTTCTCATAATTTGCCCATTTCAACAAAATGTAGAAATTATTGGAATAAAGTTGTTTGTAATATCATTTAAAAAATATTTGTAGATTCTAAAGTGATGTCCCTTTTTAAATTCCTGATTATGACTATTTAAATCTTTTCTGTTCTTTTTCTTGATCAGTTGTGCCAAGGGGTTAGCAATTAGTCTCTCAAAATACCAACATTTATCTTTATTAATATTCTCTATTGTATGTTTGCTTTCTGCTTCATTACGATCTGCGTTTATCTTAATTATTTCTTCTTCCATTTTCTTTGGTTTAATCTGTCATTTAAAAAAATTTCTTGACGTGGCAGCTACGAACATTGATTCTTAGCCTTCCTTCCTTTCTACTATATGCATTTAAGACTATAAACTTTCCTTGGCACAGTTACATCCCACAAGCTTTGGTATGTCATATTGATATTATCATTTGATTCAAAATATTTTGTCATTTCCATTGGGAGTTCTTGTTTGACCTATAGATTATATCAAAGTGTATTTAAAATTTTGCAAGCATACAGATATCTTCTAGTTAACTTTTCTGTTACTGATTTTGAGTTTAATTCCATCATGGTTAGTGAAAATACTCTATATGATTTAAATACTTTAAAGTTAGTTTAATGTAAAATTTGTTTAAAATATCATCACTTTACTCAGTTTTGGTAACCTGCCTAATATATACTAATTTGTATTCTGCAATTGTTGAGTGTTCTATATATGTTAAATAAATCAAGTTTGTTAATTAGTTGCTGAAATCTTTTATATCTGTACTGATTTCTTTTCTTTTTTTTTTTTTGAGGAAGATTAGCCCTGAGCTAACTGCTGCCAATCCTCCTCCTTTTGCTGAGGAAGACTGGCCCTGAGCTAACATCCATGGCTATCTTCCTCTACTTTATATGTGGGACGCCTACCACAGCATGGCTTGCCAAGTGGTGCCATGTCCATACCGGGGATCTGAACCGGTGAACCCCGGGCTTCCTAAGTGGAATGTGTGCACTTAACCACTGCGCCACCAGGCGGGCCCCCATACTGATTTTTTCATTTGCTTGGTCTTTAGTTACTAAGAGAGGTGTATTAAGGCCTCCCATTATGAGTGTAGATTTGTCTATTTTCACTTTTAGTTGTATTAATTTTTGCTTGCTCTATTTTGAGACTATATTATTAAAAGCATTAACACTTAGAATTATTATATTGTCCAGATAGTTAAATATTTTATTATTATGAAATATCCTTATTTACCTCTAGTGATGCTTTTGGCCTTAAAGTCTACTTTGTCTGATATTAAGATAGCCATTCCAGGTTTTTTGTTGTTATTGTTAGCAATTGCATGGTGTATCCCCCACCTCTTTTGTTTTCAAGATGAGTGCACAAGTTCAGTTTCTTTAAAAAATATTTAAATTAAGTATGTGATCAAATTAGCAAATTAAATAGATAACAATTAAAGGCATTTTCCATTTTTTGTCTTTAATGGTCTTTTTACGACTTTCATTTGCTTTTCTCCTTTTACAAATTTTCTATTTTTTATTGTGGTAAAACACACATAACATAAAATTTACCATCTTAACCACTTTTAAGGGTACAATTGGACGGCATTAAGTACATTCACATTGTTGTACAACCAATCTCCAGAACTCTTTTCATCTTGTAAACTGAAACTCTATTCCCATTAAATCCCAATTATTCCTCCTTCCAGCCTCTGACAACCACCATTCTACTTTGTTTCTACGAACTTGACTATTGTAGGTACCTCATATAAGAGGAATCATACAGTATTTGTCCTTTTGTGACTGATTTCTCTCACCTAGCATAATGTCTTCCAGATTCATCCATAAGATGAATTTCTTCCTTTTTAATGCTGAATAATATTCCATTCTATGTGTATACCACATTTTGCTTATCCATTCATCAGCTGATAAACACTTTAGTTGCTCCCACCTTTTGGCTACTGTGGATAACACTGCTATGAACATGGATGTACAAATATCTCTTTGAGACCCTGCTTTCAAATCTTTGGGTTATATGCCCAGAAATAGAATTGCTGGCTCGTATAGTAATTCTATATGTAAGTTTTTGGGGAACCACCATACTGCTTTCTACCATTTTACATTCCCACCAAAAATGCACAAAAGTTTCCATTTCTCCACATCCTTGCCAGCACTTGTCATTTTCTGGGTTTTTTTTAATAGTAGTCGTTCTGATGGGTGTAAGGTGGTATCTCATTGTGGGTTTGATTTCCATTTCCATAATGATTATGATGTTGAGCATATTTTCATGTGCTTGTTGGCCATTTGTATATTTTATTCGGAAAAATGTCTATTCAAGTCCTTTGCCCATGTTTTAATTGGGTAGTTTGGTTTTTTGTTGTTGTTGAGTGCATGGTGTACCTTTTTGCATTATTTTACTTCCATCCTTTCTGCTTCCTTATATTTAATGTGTACCTGTTATAAGAAGCATATGCTTCTCTTTTTTTATCCAGTGAGAATCTTTTATTTTTAATTGGAATATTTAGTCTGATGGTAATTACTGATTGCTATCTATTGCTGCATAACAAATTACCCCAAAACTTAATGGCTTAAACAACAATAAACATTTATTGTCTTACACAGTTTCTGTGGGTTGGGAATTTGGGAGGAACTTAGTTGGGTGGTCTGGCTCATGGTTTTTCATGAGGTTGCAGTCAAGACATCAATGGAGGCTACAGTCATCTAAAGCTAGACAGGGTCTGAAGAATCTACTTCGGTGATATCTCACTCACATGGCTGTTGGCAGAAGCCTTCAGTTGCTTGCCATATAGATCTTTCCATAGGGCTGCTGAGTGTCCTCAGCATAACATGGCAGCTGGGCTTCCCCCAGAGTGAATAATCCAAAAGAGAAGGCAAAGAGGAAACTTCAATGTCTTTTATGATCTATTCTCAGAAGTCACATATCATCACTTTCACTATATGTATTAATGAGAAGCAAGTCACTAACTCCCTCAAGGCAAGGGAAATTAGGCTCCACCTTTCGAAAGGAGTAATCAAAGATTTTTGGGATATATCAGAAAGCCACTGCCATCTGCCGTCTGGTCACAAATTATTTACATTTCTTGCACATGCAAAATACATCCACCTTTCCATGATCCCCAAAAGTCTCGACCTGTTACAGCATGAGATCAAAGTCCAGAATGCCATCATCTAAATCAGATCCAAGTGTAGATAAAGCTCCCTGGATCTGGTTTCTCAAGTACAGTGCCTCTTGGTTGGGAAACCTATTAAGTAAAGAGATAAGTTGTCCGTCTTCCACACATTTAACATACAATGGCATAGGATAACTGCCGTAGACCCTGCCATTCAAAAAGGGGGAAAATAGGAGGCACTCTGGAGTCAATGGTCCATAGAAATTCTGAAGTCCAGTTGGGCACATGTTGGTAGTTCCTTCATTAGGACTTAAGGCCAGGGAATAATTCTTCATGACTCTTGGCTCCACCTACTGAGCTCTTGTTCTGCCCACTAAATAATCTTTCATCCATGAAAGTTAGGCGTATTTTCAGCTGAATAATTTTCTCAGCTTTCTTACTGCTAGTAGAAGTTTGGGGGGCCACAGGCCTGTTTTCATTTTGTACAGTCTCAGTCCCTTTCAATCCAAGCTGGCACTGTTCTGCCAATATAAGTATTTAAAAATTTTGTGAGTCTCCTATTAATCTTATTATTATTGGAGTTTTACTCTGTTAGACAAAAACTACGTTCACAAATCTCTTCTAGATAATCCCTACTCTACCTTGGGATTTTGCTGAGACTGCTGAGGAGGAACAATACACTTATGAGATTGTAGCCAAGGTTACACACACACACACAAACACACACACACACACAAACATACAGCCAGTCCTTACTCTGCACAGTTCCAATATGCATGAATTTCAGTTACCATGCTTTAATTAAATAATACCAGTCCCCTAACAACACAGTTCTAATTTCAGTTACCACAGTACATTACCTGTGAGTAACTGCATAAAGTAAAAATTTCACTACTAGCAATTTAGTCCACAAATGACCATGTGAAGAACAGATGCACATTCATGATAAGTGACTAATCAGGTCACCTCTTACAAAGTCTGTTGGTGATTGGTCATTGTGTATCTGTTACTCAATTCACTGACAGACAGCAAAGTATATAGTTGTGTTTCCTCTTTGTCTTCCAGTGATAAACCCATGTGATATTTTACAAAAATAGAAAATCAAAAGAGAGAATTGGCCAAAAAAGCTGAAACTGAAGCAAAGAAATGAAAACTAAAAATGTTAGAAGTGAAATTGGAGTAATTAGAAGATTTGAAGATGATGACAACAAAGCAAAGATATGAAAAGACTTAGACATGTATGAAACTATAGTATGAATCATATTGAAAAATTTGATGAATATGAAAAAACAAGGTAAAGTTACTTTAACATCTTTTAGTTTAAATTGCACTAGAAACAAAAAGCCACTTATAGTTGAAATGAAGCATTTACTTGTAATTTGGATTGAAGAATTTTTTATTTATTATTATTATTATTTTTTTGCTGAGGAAGATTGGCCCTGAGCTAACATCTGTGCCTCTATTTTTTATGTGGGTCACTGCCACAACATGGCCACTGATGAGTGGCATAGGTCCATGCCCAGGAACTGAACCTGGGCTGCCAAAGTGGAGCACATCGAATTTAACCAGTAGGCCATGGGGCCAGCTCAATAATTGTTTTAAAAAATCAGTTTGGCTACCATTCATGTCAAAGCATTGAAGCTGATAGCCACATTGAAAGAAAATGATAATTACAAGTACATTTACAAAGAACGTTTTACTGCCAGTAATCGCTGGTTTCATCATTTGAGAAATTAGCATGAATTGATTAATGTTAAGCTAAACTGGTGAGACTGCTGCTGCAGATAAGGACACTGCGGTGAAATTTGCATGCAGATTCCAAGAATTAGTTAAGACAGGTAGTTGTGGCAAAGAGGATGAAGATGTCCCAGAAGAAATGATGCTGGTAAAAAAACTTCATGGTACGGGAACTCTCGAAGATATTTCATGACACTGAAAGCTCAAAGGATAAAATGTTGGAAGCTGATCCAGACTTAGGAAGAGGTATGACAGTTCACCAAGCCATAGAAAAGATGCTTGTTCTGTACCAGTCATATGATGAGAAGAAGGCAAGCTCTTTTGGTAAGTTCTTTACAAAGAAATAAAACATTTTAATTGTCAATGGTTCTAATGTTTTAAATAACAGTGTACTAAATAAATATGAATTTTCCTTTTCTTTTTTCATTTTCCTGTATGCTTATAACTGACAGTAGAGAGTTTTTAATGTTTTGACCAAAATATTTAAAGGTCACAGAACAATCATGCTTTTTCTCGTTGATTTTTTTCCCTCGTTGATTAAGACTGTATTGTGTGGTTTCAGCGTGCGGAGTCATTTGTAGAGTCTTGCATTACCATGCAAAGTAGAGACTGGCTGTATGTATTTATTACGGGGATTTTATCTTACGTAATTGTGGAAGCTGGTTAAGCAGTTTCTGGAAGACTGTTGTTTTCACATCTGAAGCTAGAGCTTGAAGTCCACAGAGTAGCCAGCTGGGAAGGAAAAGTGGGTATAAAATAACGGAAAGCAAGAATCAGCAGGAACTCATCAGCATGAGCTGGAGCCCATGAGGACCAACTGAAGCTGGTGTCAGTTCTTGTTACCTCTAATATTGATGATGTGGATGTCCTGCAGAAGCCAGGGCCCTTTGCACGTAGCCAAACGCGCACACCTGGCCCAGGAGTCAGAGACGCTGAAGGAAGATTCAAGGGAAGGTGAAGCAGTTACGTGCTTCACTCGATAGCCAAGTGGTTATGCACACAGGCTTCGGAGTCACACTTCCCAGCTTTGAACTGCAGCTTTTCTTTCAAGCTGTGTGTCCAAGAGTAAGTTACTTAGTCTTTCTCTGCCTCAGTTTCTCTCTGTATAAAATGAAGATATGATAGTAGTACTCACCTTATAAGATCTGTGTAAGGTTTAGTGAGATCATATATATTAGCTGTTGATATATTATTGATCTATTATCAAGACGATGTGGCCCATTGGAAAAGTTCAATATAATTTATCAGTTGTTATTAGTTGTGTGATCTTGGGCAAATCATTTGATCTTTCTGATCTTGAGGTTTTTTTAATCTGTAAAGTGTGAATAACTTCCTTGACCTATTTCAAAGGCTTCTATTGAGGATCAAATTAAATAACCCATCTTAAAGTCGTATTCAATGTGCACAGAGGTAACGGTGATGGTAATGGTGATGTAAGCACCTCTCTTAGCTCCTTTCAGCCTCAGGGCTTATATCTACCGCACTGAGTAACCCTAAGCGAGCTCTTCGGTGATTATTCATTAGAAAAGTGGTTCTCCAAATGTACCATATTAAAAATTTAATCTTAAAAAATAAATTAAACTAAAAAAAAAATTCTCAAACTTTAGCAGGCATCAGAATTCCTTGGAGGGCTTGTTAGAGTACACGTTCCTGAGCCCCATCCCCAGAGCTGTGATTCAGTAGGTCTGGTTGGGGCCAGAGAAGTTGCGTTTCTAATAAGCACTCCTGTGACTGCTGATCTGAAAATCACACTTCGAGAACCTTTTTTCGTTAGAGCCATCGAGTTGATTCCAACTCCTAGTGACCTTATGTACAGCAGAGCAGAACCCTGCTTGGTCTTTTTGCACCATCCTCTCATCTTTCAGCACTATGTCAGACAATGCTCCCCTGCTATTCATAGGATTTTTATGGCCAATTTTTTGGAAGGGGGTGGCTAGGTCCTTCTTCCTAGTCTGTATTAGTCTGGAAGCTCCACTGAAACCTGTCCATCATGGGTGACTGGTATTTGAAACACCGGTGGCATAGCTTTTAGCATCACAGCAATATGACAACCAACAGGTGGTGTGGCTCCCTGGCCAGGAAACGAACCAAGGGCACAGTGGTGAGAGCCCTGAATCTTCCTCTTTTTTTTTTTTTCTTCTGAGGAAGATTTGCCCTGAGCTAACATCTGTGCCAATCTTCCTCTATTTTGTATGTGGGTTGCTGCCTCAGCACAGTTGCCGATGAGTGGCATAGGTCCCCGCCGGGGAGCTGAACCCAGGCTGTCGAAGTGGAGTGTGCCGAACTTAACCAACTAGGCTGCGAGGCCAGCCCCCAGAGCCCCGAATCTTAACCACTAGACTGCCAGGACTGGCTACTTTGAGAACCACTGGCATACATTTTAAACTATATGAGTTTTCCTGTATTTCTCATGAACAGAGGCTCCTATTCATCATTCTGAGCCATCATTTCTTGGCTCATTCCATCCATGACATCACCCAACATTTACTTACCAGGCAAGAAGAAGGAGACAACTGCTGACCAACTCAGTCACTCAGCAGGACAGAGTTAAACAGGGCCTGGAAAATCCCTTTTATCTTCTTCCTTTTCTCCAACCTCTTCAAAGCTCTAAGACATGGATCAAGCCATGCTTAAAATAATACACACACATACATATTTAAACATATAAATTTCATTATAAAGAAAAATGTGCTCCTGGAGGAGAATTAAGGAAAAATAGAAAGAAGAAAAAATTACCCCAAAATTACCCACGGCGTTCCCACCCAAAGACAACCACTTAATATTTTTGTACATTTCCTTCCCAAATTTTATTTCAACTATATCCTTTAGGCTTTTTTTTTAAACATTGTTGTAACCAAAAAGGTTGTATATTTTTATATCCTGCTTTTTCACTTAACATTATATCATAAACATTTTTTTCCCACCCTCCCTCTCTCTCATAAACATTTTTATATTATTGAATAGTATTTGTAAACATCAAATGATTGCATAACCCTGCAACTGTTTCCCTCTTGTTGGATGCTCTGGTTTTTCCAATTTTTCACTACTGTAAAAGGAGATTCGACTTTCACAGTTGTATGAATTCAGATGTGGAAAAATATAACTTCCTTTATTTTTCTATAAATGAAGTGAATTTCTTAAGCCCCAGGTCTCTAGAAGCAGAAAACATAACCAAGTCACTTCCAGGTAAACTCAGTAATAATCAGACTCTTTCTGCTCTCCCCAGCATTTCACCTCTCTGATGCTGAGGGAGTTACGCAAATGTCGCCAAGGAGTAAATGGGAAGGGGACAACCTCTTCTTGATCTCCATCTGCTTTGTCCCCTGGTGGCCTCCTGTTCCAACTATAGCAAGTGAGCCATCCCTGTCTGGCTCAGACTGGGACAGGAGGGAGTAGAAAGGTGGCAGTGGTGGTGGTGTGCACGTGGGAGTTGAGAAGGGTCCCTCCTCTATGCTGACAATCTTCTGATGTGTAGCCACATCCTCGTCTGTCCGTGTGGCATCCTCCCACCTCAGCCAGGAGATTCCTTCCCACTCCCACTACAGGAGTAGAGTGTAGAGGCTGGGAGAATCTGTTTCTGCTGTCAAGCCTAGACATGCCAAGCTGTCATTTCTACTCCATAGTATCTGCACCATCGTGGTGGGAGATTTGCCTTTGAGGCTTTTTGCCTGCCTAGCCTTGCCCAGGAATCAAGGCCTTTTCAACCCCTAGTTAAAGGGGTTTTATTGAACTTCAGATGGGGCCAGGTGCACAGGTCTGCCATTTTGCTTTCTCTTCAACTCCCCACCTATCTTCTGTCTCTAATAAGTCTTATCTTCTCTAGAGTAGAGGTGGTGAAAATTGTTTCTGACTATCTTTTTGACATGTCTCTTCCTACATTGTTCATTCTTACACTTGAGCACATATCCTGTGAGTTTAAAAGCTGAGATTTTGTTGACTTTCTTTTCTGGTTCTGTGCTAGCAACTTCTCTAGGTGGTCTCAGGTCTCACAACCCAAAAGGAGGGATGGTGGTCTTGGATTAAAAGGGATTTTGAGAAAGGGAAAGAATACATCAGTTATCATGTCAAATTATTGTCCTCCCTCATAAATAATGCTGCAAAAATACTTGAGCACATTGTCACCAGCGACTTTTGACAGACAGGGTGGGGCAGACAACTGTGTATGAGCCAAGGCCTGACATCATTGAGGAATGTAAGGGGAGGTTCTGGAGGCTGAGGGTGGAAAGAGTGGTATAAGCAGTGGTCCACCCATCAAACAACAGTGGCACCATCCAAGGAGCTAGAAATAATCACCTGCCCCCACTCTCTCAGAGAGCAAAGATGAAGAGAAGGCCCTGACACAATTAAGAGAGTGCCCTTGACAATCCACAGGAGCAATGATGATTGTCCAAAGCAGTTGGCTTACCCAGACAGCCCCCACCCCACCCCAAAATCTATCATCTAACTATATATCTACCTATCTATCGTCATAAACCCTTTATGAGGGTATAATTTAGTTATTTTCTTTAAATATTTTCCCAGAAGTGCAATTACTGAGTCAAAGGATAAAATTTGTATAATTTTGATGTTAAAGAAGAGATGGACAGCCATGGTCTTAATACAAAGAGTGCCAAAGCTGTTAACTCATGGGTGATCAAGCATCAGACACTGGTGGTAGAAAATAAATTGGTACAATCTTAATGCAGGGATATTTGTCAATATGTCAACTTGTATAACACACTTTGACCCAGCACTTTCACTTTTGGGAATTTATCTGAAGGAAATAATTGGGACGATGTGCAAGGATGTATGTACCAGAAGGTTCAAAGAAGCATGTTTATAATAGTTAAAATAGGCATGATTTAAATATCTAATGATAAAGGATTATTCAATAAAAAGTAGTACATCCATATGATCAAATATCATGCAGTCATTAAAAATGATGACAAGGAGCGGCCCAGTGGCGTAGCGATTAAATGTGCACATTCCGCTTCGGCAGCCCAGGGTTCGCCAGTTCGAATCCCAGGTGGGGACATGGCATTGCTTGTCAAGCCATGCTGTGGCAGGCATCCCACATATAAAGTAGAGGAAGATGGGCACGGATGTTAGTTCAGGGCCGGTCTTCCTTAGAAAAAAGAGGAGGATTGGCAGATGTTAGCTCAGGGCTAGTCTTCCTCAAAAAAAAAAATAAATAATGAAAATAAAAAAATAAAAATGATGACGAGAATCAATACTGACTGAGAAGAAAAAAATATTCATGATATGTGGTCAGTGAAAACAGCAGATTAGAAAAAAGCATATACAGTTTTTATCCCTTTAAAAATTATATTGTGTACATATGCATAAAAGACCAGAAGGAGACACACCAACATGTTAATAGTGGTTATCACTTGGTGGTGGGATTATGGCTGATTTCTCTTTTCTTAGTTATTCTTTTCCATACTTTTTAAATCTTATATTACATTACTTTTTAAATCAGAGGAAAAGAAACACTGAAAGGTAGCATATGTAATTAGACTACCTGGAATGTTATTTTATACGTTGTAATCTGTTATTCACATAAAAATCGACCTGCACTGAAATAGATTTCTTGGATTCCATGCCTCTTTTCACTTCACTCAGCTTGAGCCCTCCTCTTCCTTTGTGGGTACCTCCAGAACTCCCCACTCTCATTCCCACGCCCCTTACTGCCTCTGCTTCCTCCTGCAGCCCCTATTCTATTCCTACCTTAATGGCTTCCTTAGTCCATGTTCTTTTCAAAAGAGGGCCTTGCCCCTTGTGACACCTCTCTGAAGTGCGGCTCAGCCTGGAAAATTTCCAAGGACGGTTGCCCTTTACTGACCTTCACTGCAGCCAGAGTTGGAAGTCACAAGTCCCCTGCTGCATCAGGTCTGGCAGGGACGAGGGTGCCAGCCAAAGTGACACTTCTGAGGCACTTAATAGATCAACCAAAGTCCACTGCCAAGTAGTCACCTGGGCTGGGCTGTTAATGGGCCCTGATAAGCTGCTGGGAAAGTCTGGTCTTCAATCTTTGGACTCCAGCCATGGGAGGACTCAGCAGAACTCAAGGTCCTGCTCATTCAGCCAGCTTCAGGCGTCGGACATGCCAGCTCCACCCTTAAACCTGGACATTGGGACTGTGGTGGGAGACAAATGGCAGAGAAGGCTCACATGAATGCAGGAGGCCATCAAACCTCTCAGGCGTGGCCCCTACACCCACTGAGGGCATTCACTTTCCTTTCTTATTTACTTTCTCAGGAAAACATTAGGGCTGATACCTTCTTGGTGACTGTGGATCATGGGCTGCTATAGGACCCCAGAGCTGGAAAGGCCATGGGACATCATCTGCTCCCAGCCTCTCCCTTTATAGCACAGAGAAGCCAAGAGACTTGCCCAGTGACACTCAGTTTAGGCTGCAAGTACCAGACCCCAGGTTTCCTGACTCCTAGCTCAGAGCTCTTGCGTTAATATAATACTGTTTGTCTTCTTCACAAAACAGAGTATTTCTAAAGCAAAGTGTCTTGTGCCTTGTGTCATCTTACCCTCAAATCAACACTGACTTACTATATGACTATAACCCATTAAAATTAAAAGACAAATGACTCCAACCCATTTATTTTATAAATGAGAAGCAGGCCCAGAATGATTACCCAGGGTCACTTAGCTAAGTTTGGAGCCAGACTTCTGGTCTCATTTATGGATGTTTCCCTTACAAACTACCCGGGTCCTCAGACAAACAGGACTGAACAGCATGGAAAGCAGGTTTGTGCCTCTAGGTACACATAGTCACCTAGAACTTCTTAAGCAGATTACTATTCTCTGCCTCTCTTCCCTCTTTCTCTTACCTGAGTGTTCTTGTTTTCAATTCCTGGAAAGGTGAGTGAACCAGCTTTTGTGGATGTTGATGCTGAAGAATAGAGATCCCAACCTGGGAAGAAGAGAGTAAGGGAAAGTGAGAAGAAGAGCTAGAATGTGTGTGTGTTGGGGGAAAGGTTAGGCTGAACCTAAAGGTGTTATGGGGACTCTATTTTCCAAACAAAATATTGAGCCTTTGGCCTAATGCTTCATTTAATTAAAAGGCAGAATATATGAAATCAGGATTGTCTTCTTTGTAGATAGTTTGAAATTCTGAAAGATATCTGTGCATGAGTTGCTCACTTGCATCTCCCAGGCCAGACAGTTGTCAAATCTTAGAGCAGAAAGTGACAATAAATCAGTCTTCTGTCTCTGGCTTCTAGGTTGGTAAATGTCTCAACAGTCCAAGATATATGGCTGTCCCTTCTCTTCCTGATGTCTCCAGGGATATGATACCACATCCCTTCACGTATTCTCCGAGGGATTGCACACTCAATAAGAGCAGAGATGGAGTACATTAGTTGCCCAAGGCTAGGACATGTGCCCGCCCCTGGGACTGGGGTCTAGGGTCAGCTTCACCCCACCATATGGATTGTAGGTGGGAGAGGTGGTTCTCCAGAGGAAAACCAGGGGACTGTTATTAGAAGATGGGGACATGGCTAGCAGGGAGGGCAAAAATAGCTCTGCCCATAACAGGGACAATGATGATTTCCTAGTGGTGACATACTAGAATCTGTGTGCTGAATATGGTTGATGGCCACTCAGCATTTACTCCAGTGGTCCTTCTCGTGGAAAGCTACACTTCCCAGACTGCATGCAGCTAGAATTCTAGGTGCAAATTAGGTCCTGCCACTTAGATGCATTTCTGTGAGATTTGAAAAGTGGAAGTGAGGCGAAGGTCATGCCATATTCTTGTTGTTGTTGTTGTTGTTGTTGTTGTTGTTTTTAAGATTTTATTTTTCCTTTTTCTCCCCAAAGCCCCCCGGTACATAGTTGTATATTTTTAGTTGTGGGTCCTTCCAGTTGTGGCATGTGGGATGCCGCCTCAGCATGGCTTGATGAGTGGTGCCATGTCTGCGCCCAGGATCCAAACCAGTGAAACCCTGGGCCCCCAAAGCAGAGCGTGAGAACTTAATCACTTGGCTACAGGGCTGGCCTCATTCTTGTTGCTTTTGGCTGTTTGCTTCTGGCAAGCAAAGCTACAAGATACTAATGTCCCGTCTCCAGGTTCAAGGATGTTGAGAAGAAATTGTGGAGGAATCAAGTAGCAGAATTCCACATTCCAGTGTCCAGGTTGGGGTGGTGGCAGCAGTCTCCTGGTCCCAGATTTCTGGTACCTGGATCAGAGCTAGAAGAGTATGTCCTGAAACTCAACCTCCTTGGAGGTGACAGAGGGAATGGCTCACCTGGGAGGGTTCTGGGAGTCATTCGTGAAAGCAAACCTTGCTCCTCCTGCCCTTCCAGGAGTTCGGTCATCGCTTGATCTTTGTGTTGAATCCATTCTGGTTTTAAACTCCGGAAGTGATTTCATTTCCTCACCTGATCCCTGACTGATACACCTGTGTGGCTTGATTCTGATATGACCTCTCCCTTCCTTGAGAATCACTGATGTAAAAGAATAATGACATGGAAAGACATTCAGGATACATTAAGAAGTAAAGGAAATTACAAAGTTGCAAATAGTCTGATTCTCTGCTCCCCCTCCTCAATGTGCAAGAGTCTATAACACAGATGTCTGCCTTGGGAGGTTGCCAATATTTCCAGCCTTAGAAAGTCGTGCTTTCCTGATTATTCAAATAGAATGACTCCAACATCTGTTCCACATACTCTGGTGCCCACCCTCAGAAAAGCTCCTAAGATTTTTCAAAGGGCTCATTGTTCTTCTGGACACTGCAAAATTCTCAGTCTTGACTCTATTTTCATCACCATTTTTGGGAGGGGGGGTGAGGAAGATTGGCCCTGAGCCAACCTCTGTGCCAATCTTCCTCTATTTTGTATGTGGGTTGCCACCACAGCATGGCTTCTGAAGAGTGGTGTAGGTCTGTGCCTGGGACCTGAACCAGCGAACTCCAGACTGCCAAAGCAGAGTGTGCCGAACTTAACCACTACGCCACCGGGCTGCTCCCTCACCACCATTTTTGTTCCCTGCTGGACTACCTCATTCCTTCATTTCACCAAAAATACTGTACCTTTAACCTCAAACTCTGTGTGCAGCAAACTTTACTGAAAATTTAATGTACAGAATCACAACACTACAGTATGGGTTACAGCTTAAAATTGAACGTTAGATATCAGTGCCCTAGATAATCATCTGCCACTCTCCCTCCTCAAGGCCTTTCTTGATGTCCGTGTGGTTGCCACCTCCCCCAGGACTGCCCACTAGTCTACACTGTGCCTTTGCACAAATTAGAGAAAGATGCCTGATTCTTTTAAGTGGGGCTGATGCACCAGCCCCCCAAAAAGAACTTGTGGGCAACTGGAGAGTCTGTGTTCCATCTTAACTGGGCAGACGCTACTCCATTCTGGCCAATTGTAATGTTGCAGGAATGCAAGCCAGGGTGGCCAGGCCTTGCAGAAGGAAAAAAAAAAGCCAGAAACCTGGATTTTTATTTCAAAATCCTCAATTTCATTTGTTAATAACTAACAGGCAAATCAGAGTAGTATTTATTAAGTACTTCCTATATGTCAGGTACTTTCCTAAGCACTTTATAGGTGTTAATTATTTGATCTTTATAATGACCTATAAGGTAGTTACTATCATTATCTCCACTTTACAGATGAGGAAAGTGAGGCCCAAACAATAAGTTGTCCAAAGTCATATGGATAGCAAGTGGCAGAGCAGGGTTTGAACTCAGGCATCTGGTTCTAGAGACTACCCTTTTAGTCATTATGCTTTACTGCTATGAACTTAATGTGGCCATACATCACAAGTTTTTGATCTTTGTTAGCCACCAGCGCAATCCAATAGAGCTTTCTGCAATGACAGAAACGCTCTATTCTGTGCTGTCCAATATGTTAGGTGCTAGCCACAGGTGTCTATAGAGTACTTGAAATGTGGCTAGTGCAATTGAGGAACTGGTTTTTTTTTTTTTTTTTTTTTTGAGGAATATTAGCCGTCAGCTAACATCTGCTGCCATCCTCCTCTTTTTTGCTGAGGAAGATTGGCCCTGAGCTAATATCTGTGCCCGTCTTCCTCCACTTTATACATGAGATGCCTGGCACAACATGGCTTGATAAGTGGTGCTAGGTCCACATGTGGGATGTGAACTGGCGAAGCCTGGGCCGCTGAAGCAGAGCGCACAAACTTAACCACTATACCACCAGGCCGGCCCCCTGAATTTTTAATCATATTAAATTTAAATAGTGTCATGTGGCTAGTGCCTACTATATTAGACAATGTGGCTGTAGACTTTTCTCTCTCAAACTATCAGTTTTTTCAATTTCTTAGGTTTTTTAATTTAATTTTTTTTCAATGCCTTAATTCCTACCACTTCCTCCCAGCAGAGCATTTTATTGCTCTCTTTATTTTTTTCAAAAACATTTCTCTCCTTGTGTTTTTAAACCACGTTCTGCAGGGTTTAATATTTTGATATTCACGGACTCATGGGGCCCAACAAGCTATTTTCCTCCACAGAAGAATCACTGTTCAGATAGGAATCATGCTATTCTCCCAGGGGCAGAAATATAACTGTTGTGGCTTTTGTTTCCTAGATAGCATTTCCCCCTCTTTGATGGATATTGATAAGTGGAAAAAGATTAGAAAGATATATACTAAAATGTTAATGGTTATGTTTAGGTATAAGAATTATGTGTCACCTTTATTTTCTTTCTTGTGCCTTTTTAATTTTTCTACAATGAACATGTTGGCCTTTCAAAGTCATAAACAAATAGTTATAAAACAATTGTCTTCAGAATTCCCAGGAGGTCGGTAAAGGAAAGCCTCGGGAAGGGAGCCTTGCAGAGGCTGGAGAGCAACCTGTCCAGGTCGGGGGAGGGGCTGCACAAGGGAAAAATGGAATGAGGGATTATCTGACAAGTTTGCACAAGAAATTGGATTGAGAGGCGTTTACAGAGTCCTCGGAGGGTGTAGGAAGCCTCAAGAGAGCCAAACAAAGCTGAGCACTTGGAAAAAGGAGGAAATTCACCCCAGGGAAAACAAAAGGGAAATGTCTTTGACTCTGTCGTCATTGATATTTACATAGTCATAGTAACGAAGGCACGAAGTATTAGTTAACCAAAGTTGTGTGAAAACACATTGAGAAGGGAGGGTAAAAAGTGAAGTATGAGGGGCCAGCCCTGTGGCCGAGTGGTTGAGTTCGCGCGCTCCGCTTCAGAGGCCCAGGGTTTCGCCAGTTCCAATCCTGGGTGTGCGAACGTAGCACCACTCATCCAGCCACGCTGGGGTGGCGTCCCATATGCCACAACTAGAAGGACCCACAACTAAAAATACACAACTATGTACTGGGGAACTTTCGGGGAAAAATAAAATCTTTAAAAAAAAAAAAAAAGTAAAGTACGTGTCAAATCCTCCAAGTCCATAATAGGAAGCTCATGGGTAATACAAGCAAATGAAATTTTAAGAATTACCAGTATAAGCTTGTTATTAGAGATATGGGTGTAAATACCAGAAGAAACAGCTAAAAAGGAGTTAAAAGTGGTTGGAGCTGAGGAGCTGGACTTGGGGTGGGAGTGGGGGAGCAGAGAGTTCCTGTTTTTCCTTTAAGCCTTTTTCTTCTGTTTGACTTTTTAGCTTTTAAAAAACTCTGTATCTATTATTTTATTAGAGACAAAATTTTTAATGGAATTTTTAAAAAATTCCTTTCGATGACCAGGAAACAGGTGTGGCACTACTTTGGTTTTCTCTTCTCCCGGTGATGTCAGGTGGATCCCTGCTTCCCAGTCTCATCCTGGTTGGGCCACATTTTTGTCAGGCATGGTGACCAGGATGGGACGCCTCGCCCATGCAGGCTGAATGACTAAGAGGGCGGGAAAGGACTCCCCCACACATCCCTTTGGCTCTGACAGTCTCATCTTCCTTGAGCAGCCACATGGCAGAGAACTTTTCCAACAAGAAAATTGAGTTGTGGGGCTGATGAAGCGGCAGGACAGTCACTCTTGGGAGGAACCCTAAGGCCAGAGGATGGTGCCAGGAGTGTAGAGGGAAAGAGCCCAGGGTGTGGTTCTGTCAATTAATTACCCTGGCCCAGCATGTGCCAAGGGGGCCCAGCGGTGTGCCAGCTGCAGTTGGAGGTGGGAGAGGTACAGGAGACACACAGGACCTGGTGTTCACTTGGTCTCCCTGCCAAAAAATTCAGGGTCCAGGACAATTCACAACGTCCACCCTAGATGGTCCAGGCCCTCCTCCCCACCCAACCTCGCTGGAGACAGACTGTCTAAGGAAGACGGGACAAGGGCATGAGCAAATCTCCTCTTCCTGCTTCTCCACTTTCTTGCCCCCTAGAAGCCCAGCCCAGGAGTCCCACTGGGAAACATGATTTTTTTGTATGTGTGTGTGGTAAAATTAAAATAACAGATTTACCATTTAACTGTTGTGGGGGTTTTTTGGGGGTTTTTTTTTGCAGAGGGAGTTTAGCCCTGAGCTAACATCTGTTGCCAATCTTCCTTTACTTTACATGTGGGTCACTGCCACAGTGTGGCTGACGAGTGGTGTAGGTCTGCACCCAGGATACGAACCCACAACCCTGAGCCACCAGAGCAGAACGTGCCAAACTTAATCACCACGGTACTGGGCTGGGCCCCATTTTCACCATTTGTAATTGTACAGTTCACTGGCATTAAGTACATTCACATTCTTGTGCAACCATCACCACCATCCATCTCCAGAACTTTTTCATCTTGCAAAACGGAAGCTCTGTGCCTATTTAACATAACTCCTCATTCTCCACTCCCCCTCAGCTCCTGGAAATCACCATTCTACTTTCTGTTTCTATGAATTTGACTACTCTAGGAACCTCATGTAAGTGGAATCACACAATATCTGCCCTTTCGTGTCTCACATTTCACTTAGCATAATGTTTTCAAGGTACATTCATGTTGTAGCATGTGTCAGAATTTCCTTCCTTTTTAAGACTGAAGAATATCCCATTATAAACATATACCATATTTTGTTTACCCATTCATCTTTTGGTGGACACTTGGGTTACTTCCACCTTTTGGCTATTGTGAATAATGCTGCTAAAAACACATATACAAATATCTTTTCCAGTCCTGCTTTCACTTCCTTTGAGTATTTACCCAGAAGTGGAATTGCTGAATCATATGGTTTAATTTTTTATGTTTAGTTCTGTGTTTCTTTTTCTGAGGAATGGCCATATTGTTTTCCACAGTGGGTGCATCATTTTATATTCCCACCAGCAATGCACAAGGGTCCCAATTTTTCCACATCCTTGCCAATACTTATTACTTCTGGTTTTTGTGGGTTTTTAAAACAGTAACCATCCTGATGGGTGTATGCACCGATGTTTTTTCCCTCTCCTCTCCTAGTCTTTCCCAGTGTGGCAGTGGTTTAGTTATAATGGAAGACTGTGGGTTGAATTAGGCTGATTGGCTTGAGGTGTCAAGGCTGCACTGGGGGACACTGACCCAGCTTGGGACTGGGTAGGCAGGACTAGGGGAGATGGATTTCATCACCTTGCAGCCTAGTCTTGAAACAGACTTGAGTAATGGTTAATGGCTCCAACTTCAGAGCCAGAGCCTGGTTCAAGTCCTCACTCTGCCTCTTCCCAGCAATGTGACCTTGAGAAAGGCATTAACCTTTTCAAACCAAGCTTCCTCCTCTAAACAAACGGGATAACACTGAAATGTCCCTGCTAGGGCAGTTCTGAGGATTAAGTGACAATGTCCAGCACATAGTAGGCACTCAGTAAATGTTATCTATTTTTGTTAACTCTTGCCAGGAAAGGTTATAGCTTTAGACCCACCCAAATGGCACCAAGTCCCCTGCTATGGTCTGAATGTTTGAGTCTCCCTGAAATTCATATGTTGAATCCTAACCCCCAAGGTGATGGCATTAGGAAGTAAGACCTTTGGGAGGTGATTAGGTCATGAGGGTGAAGCTCTCATGAAGGAGATTAGCGCCCTTATAAAAGAGATACCAGAGATATCCTTGCCCTTTCTACAATGTGAGATTACATTTTGAAGATGGCCGTCTATGAACCAGGAGGCAGGCTGAGACCAGATGCTGAATCTGCTGGTGCCTGGATCTTGGACTTCCCAGCCTCTAAAACTGTGAGAAATCAATTCCTTTTGTTTAAGCCACCCAGTCTATGGTATTTTGTTATAGCAACCCTAGCTGACTAAGACTCCTTTCCATATTTGGTCCACAAATATTTATGGAATGCCTACTATGCACCAAGCACCAAGCTAGGCACAGGGGATACAGTGATAAACAAAAACAGACAAGGACCAACTCTCGTGGAGCTTATACTCCAGTGAGGGAGAAAGACTTGAGTTGAATCATCACCTTAAATGAATGGATGATTACAAAATAAGATAAGTGCTGTTGTGGCAGGGGCTCTAGTAGTCCCTCAATGTCCATTCTCTCCTTCCTTATGAGTAATAGAACTTTCCATTTCCAGATGGTTACCTGGAATAAGGACTACATTTACCAGCCTTCCTGCAACTAGACATGCCATATGGTAAACTCTGACCAATGGGATGTAAGCAGAAGTGGTATGTACTTCCAGAAAATATCTTTAAAGGGAGGAGGCTTGCCCTTTTCCCCTCTTTCTTCTTCTTGTGTGTAGGAATGTGGACATGTTGACTGGAGCTCCAGCTGTTGTCTTGGACCAGGCGGTAACCTTGGGAATGAAAGCCATGTGTACTGGAGCAACAAGATAGAAGAAGCCTGGGTCCTAGACACCACAGAGCCCAGGGCTTCTGAATGTGAGAGAGGAATGAACTTTGGTTTTGTTTAAGCCACTGTTATTCGGAATTTTTCTGTGATTTTCAGCTATAACAGGAAGATATGTGGTTCTATCAGCATATACAACATGAAATCTGACCCATACTGGAGAGCTTCTCTGAGGGAATGATGCTTGGATTGAGTTAACCAAGAATAGAGTAGGATGGAAAAGGTTTTCAAACAAAGGGAAAATCCCATGCAAAGGCCCTGAAGTAGAAAGGAGCTTGACATATTGAAAGGACAAGAAGGAAGGGCAGGGTGGCTGGGACAGAATAAGCAAGGAGGGAAGTAGCACAAAATGAGGTTGGAAAGATGACCACATAGGGAATCATAAGCCTGTTAAGGCTTTTGGTCTTTATCCCAAGGGTAATGGGGAGCCATTGAAGGGGTTTCAGTGAGGGATTATGGGATTAGACTTGCTATCCCTGAGGCTATTTTCATCCACCTGGAACACAGTTACCATCCCCCAACCCCAAAATATCCTTAAGGCTGGGACCACATATTGTTTATCTGTGGATAAATTTGTTTTGTTGTTGTGGTAAAATATATAGCACAAAATTTGCCATTTTAACTATTTCTAGGTGTGCAATTCAGTGGCTTTAATTACACCCACAATGTTGTGCAACCGTTGCCACTATTTCCAATTTTTTGCGTGGATGAACTTTTGTGCTTACTAATCATTTAACAACTGTGTGTAGGATTGAACTGCATCATCGCAGCACTCATTGTGTGTGAATTCCTAGAAAGTGGGCTGTGGGCTGTGACGAGGAGTTGACCAAGTCTGAGACAGGTGGGGCCCGCCTGAGGAATGTCACACCCAGGCCGGCAACCTGCCAGCTGTCACCAGACAGGTTATTTGGTGTGTCTTACTTAAGAGGAAGAATTTATCCCCTGAACTGGAACCTGGGTAGAGACCAGAAGTACTGATGTTTCCTCTCTTCCAGGATCTTAGGAAAACATTCTGACCTAGTTATCTACCAGAGAACGCTGGAGACTTGGAGAACTGATTTTGTCTGTGTTTCTCAACCTGGGGCAAACAGTCCTCTGGACATACACAGTGGTGTGCCCAGGACACATGAAGCCCCAGGCTAGACAGGGCATCTTCCTGGAGCATTCATTTGACTTGATGAGAAACAATTTGCATGCTTTTATTTTTATACAAATGTACATGTATTATGAGACAGAAAGTAACTTACAATGAAGTTTAAGGGTAAAATATGAAGCTTTGAAGAAATTGTACTTGCTGCTTGGGCCTTACTCTCAGATTTACCCTGCTGATAGTGGCATTTTGATATAATGTAGCAATTATGACTCTCAAACCAAACAGCCCAGAGTCGGCTCTTACTCTGACATTTCTTTTTCTTTTCTTTTTTTTTTTTTGAGAAAGGTTAGCCCTGAGCTAACATCTGCTGCCAATCCTCCTCCTTTTTTTTGCTGAGGAAGACTGGCCCTGAGCTAACATCCATGCCCATCTTCCTCTACTTTATATGTGGGACACCTGCCACAGCATGGCTTGCCAAGCAGTGCCATGTCCATACCCGGGATCTGAACTGGCGAACCCCGGGCCACCAAAGCAGAACGTGCACACTTAACCACTGCGCCACTGAGCCGGCCCCTGACATTTCTTAACGTGTCATCTTGGGCAAATCATGTCACCTCGCTGAGTCTCAGTTTCCTAATCTGTAAAACAAGAAACATGATTGTTCCTAATTCACAGTCAGTTATATGTTAAATGCTAATAAAATGCTAAGCACATACCAGGTATTTGCTAAGACTTATTGATATTGGTAGTAGCAGTAGTATCAGATGGAAATGTCTCAGACCTTTGGCTCTTTTTTCAAAAGTTTTAAACTTGTAGTACTAGCAGTATTATCTGCTGATTGTAAAATATTCAAACATTATGGAAGTAAATATAGGAAATCATGAAAGTTCCCTCTCACCCTAAATGCTGGTGATTGGACCAGAGGTAAACACAGATAACTATTAAGTACGTATCCTTCCTTCCAGACATTTTATAAAAAGTCAGCAATCACTTATTGAGCACTGACCATACACTTTGTACCACTGTTACATTTTCAACCCTATTCTTCTCTTGTGCTTTAGGGCATTTTGGCTGTGGTGCTGATCATGGGCTTCTTCCAGAAATTTGTGACAGGTGGCATCTCTGAGAATGAATGGAAAAGACTGTGCTCCAGACCAAAGCTGTAAGCAGTAGCTACTCTGTCCACAACCTCCATCTGGGAAAAATCACTTAGACAAAGGATCTTTTATGGAGAAGGTAATCTGATGAGACTTCGAGAGACTGGGGAGCCTCAGGAAAAATGGCCTTGACATATTTCTTTTGTTCTGCTTGACTTCAGGCTTCCATCTTGATTTTGTGATTCCGTGCTTAATGTGTAAAAGGAGAATGGTTGATGGTTGAAAGCTGATTGAAATTGCTAGTTCTTTAGCTTCACTTCTCAGTGTTCCTCTCTTCCTCCCCCTCCCTTTCTACCCATTGAGAAGGCAAAGTGGAGAGGACCTCACGATTTTCTTCCGCATCACTTCCTCCAGGCAGCCTTCCGATGTCCCTCACCCAGTGTGAATCATGTGGCCTTCCACCTACTTGCATAGTATCCTTTAAACTTTGTTGTGGCTCCCATTGCACTGGATTGTGATGTTAATGTAGCTGTCTGTGTATTCTTCACTAAATCATCTCTCCTTGAGGACAAAAAATGTGCCGGTTCCCTCATTATACTTAGGACCTAGTACACAGCACATGACACTTACCAAATAAAAATATATTGAATAGATGGTAGGAATTGTCATTTGTGTACAAAGATGGCTATAATAATTTTTCCCATCTCTATATGCAAGTAACTTTGCAATGTGACTTTGAACCTCCCGTCAAAGGGTGGGGATTATTCCTTCACTCCTTGAATCTGGGCTTGGCCAATGGGACATTAGCAAATGCGACTCAAGCACAGGCTTGAAAGGAGCTTTCACAAAAGAGCTGACCCCCTTTTGGCTGTGGCTGTAACCCTGAGACTGAGATGAGAACTAGCCTGAGCTAGCTCAATAAAGAGGCCATATGCAGGAGGACTAAGGATGCCCAGCCAGCAGCCTGCCTATATCCAACTGGAATTGCCAGACATGTGAGTGAGGCCATCTTAGACCATCCAGCCCCAATTAAGACCCCAGATGACTACAGACAGATGAATGACTCCAGGCAAGACTGAACAAGCCAGTAAGTGTAGGAGTGGTTTATAATGCAGCAATGGATAACTGACACGGATGCTACTTTATAAGTGACAATTCCTTCATGCAGTTTCTCTTCCTTCCTTTCCTTTGGTGGTCATCTCTTGTTTTTTTCCTGTCTAGACTTTATTCACCATCTTCTTGTAGCAGCAAATAGATATTTTCAATAGGAAAAATTCTTAGAAGTGAAAATTCTAGGGGCTGGCCCCATGGCTGAGTGGTTAAGTTTGCCCGCTCCGCTGCAGGCGGCCCAGTGTTTCGTTGGTTCGAATCCTGGGCGCGGACATGGCACTGCTCAACAAACCACGCTGAGGCAGCGTCCCACATGCCACAACTAGAAGGACCCACAACGAAGAATATACAACTATGTACCAGGGGGCTTTGGGGAGAAAAAGGGAAAAAATAAAATAAAAAAAAAAAAGAAATGAAAATTCTGAATCAAAGAGTGATAGACATTATGATTTTCTTTTTAGCCTAAAATTTTGATAGTCTTCTTGGTGGTAATATTTTCACAGATGTATATATATCTCAAAACTTATAAAATTTTATACTTTAAATATATACATCTGGGGCCAGCCCAGTGGCACAGTGGTTGAATTTGCACGTTTTGCTTCTTGACAGCCTAGAGTTCACCAGTTTGGATCCCAGGTGCGGACACGGCTCCACTTGGCAAGCGATGCTGTGGTAGGGGTCCCACATATAAAGTAGAGGAAGATGGGCACAGATGTTGGCTCAGGGCCAGTCTTCCTCAGCAAAAAGAGGAGGATTGGCAGTAGTTAGCTCAGGGCTGATCTTCCTCAAAAAGAAAAAGAAAAAAGAAATATGTACATCTTATCATATATCAATTATAGCTCAGTAAAACTGTTTAAAATTTGATACAGAAACTCACTATAAGCATGGATTTTACTAATTTGGGGCAGTGGTGTGCTGGTTTGTCCAGCTTGCGAGAGCTAGTGGTTAAATTTTGAGCAAGCCAGTTGTTAAATGCAGTTATCATTAAAAAGTAGTGTATACACACAATTAAATTATTTATATTTTTATTGATGAATTATATTATTTAAAAAGTAGTAAGCATGCAAAATATTAAGCATAATACACAGTCTGGTTGAATCTGTGGATGTGAAACCCATGTATATGGAGGGCTGACTAAGGGATTTGAGCATCCACAGACTCTGGTATTTGCAGGGGGTCCTGGAACCAATCCCTCTCAGATTCTGAGGGATGACTGTATAAATAAAACTAATAATACATCATGATCAAACAGGAATGTAAAGATGATCTGACATCAGAAAACCTAGCAAGGTAATTCATTAATGAACTAAAGAAGGTAAAACATGGGATTTTCTAAATAAATGTGGAAAATAATTTGATAAACTTCAATACCCATTTATCACAAGAATTCTCAGAAAACAGAACAGACATAACTTTGATAATCCATCAGAATCCATTATGTACAAACATAATACTTAACAGAGAAACTTTAAATAACATTCCCTTTAAAATCAGGAATAAGACAAGGAAAGCTACTAATGCCATCGTCATTCAACATTTATGTCATGGGCAACAAAAGAGGGCAAACTTAAAAATTAGAAGTGTAAGACATAAGAGGCCAGCCCCGCGGACGAGTGGTTAAGTTTGCACACTCTGCTTGGGCGGTCCAGGGTTCACCAGCTCAAATTCTGGGCATGGACCTAGCACCACTCATCAAGCCATGCTGAGGTGGCATCCCACACAGAGGAACTAGAAGGACCTACAACTAGAATATACAACTATGTACTGGGGGGCTTTGAGGGGAAGAAGGAAAAAAAAAAGAAGATTGGCAAGAGATGTTAGCTCAGGGACAATCTTAAAAAAGAAAAGAAAAAGGAGTATAAGTATTAGAAGGTATGGTAGACAGAATAGCCCCCAAAGATGTCCATGTCCTGATCCCCAGCATTTATGAATGTATTACCACTCCTGGCAAAAGAGATTTTGCAGATGTGATTGAGGATTTTAAGATAGGAAATTATCCTGGATTATGTGGGTGGGTCAATGTAATTACAAGGATACTTATAAGTGAAAGAGGGAAAAAGGAGGGTCAGAGATGCGATGTGAGAAACATTCGACTCGCCATTGCTGATTTTGAAGATGGAAGGGGGCCACCAGCCAAGGAACGTGAACAGTCTCTAGAAGGGGGAAAAGGCGAGAAAATGGATTCTCCCCTAAGGCCTCCAGAAAAGAACGTAGGCCTGCCAGCACTTCGATTTTAGCCCGGTGAGATTCATTTTGGGTTTCTGACCAATTGTAATAAGATAATAAATTTGCATTGCTTTAAGCCACTAAATTTGTGGCAATTTGTTACAGCAGCAATAGGAATTTAATACAGAAGAGAAGAAACAAAACTATCATTATTTATAGATGGTATTGTCATCTATATATAAATCCCAAGAGAATCAACAAATTCTTAGAGATAAATAGACTTTAGCAATAAGGCCAGAGAGAAGATCAACATATGAAACTCAGTAATAATAAACAGATGAATAGATATGCAAAATGTGGTATATACATACAATGGAATATTATTTAGCCTTAAAAAGGAGTAAAATTCTGACACATGCTACAACATGGATGAAACTTGAAAACATTATGCAAAGTCAAATAAGCCACACACAAAAAGACAAACTTTGTATGATTTCACTTATATAAAGTACCTAGAATAGGCAAATTCGTGGAGACAGAAAGTAGAATGGTGGCTACCAGAAGCTGGGGCTGGGGGCAGAAAGAGGAATAGGGAGTTGCTTGGGATGATGAAAAAAGTTCTAGAAATGGATAGTGGTGATGATTGTACAGCACTGTGGATGTATTTAATGCCACTGAACTGTACACTTAAAATGGTTAAAATGGTAAATTTTATGTTATGTATGTTTTACCACAATTTAAAAAATAGGAAAAAACTTCAATAATCAATGTCTGGTTAATCACGCCAATTGAATCTAAATGTTTGTTTGGTCCCTCCTGTTACTCTATTAAAAATCACAGTAAAGGACTAAAAATCTGGTATGCCCACAGGTCCAAGAACAGTAGCAGAGAAAACATAAATGATGTCAACTCCATTTTGGAAGATGGAAACAAGATGGATTAGTGGGAACTGATTTAGGTTTCAGCTATCTCTTTTCTTCTAAGTCCTCCTGTCCTACTAAGGCCATAAGAAGGAAGAAGCAGCATATTCACTTTGAAGAATAGTTGTAGAAAGCCTCGGGAGTGGGAAACATTAAATACCTCTCAAGGTGGGAGTGGAAGTTAGTGCTAAATAGAGGAACATTAGCTGATAGTTTGTGTAAGAAGTAGCTCTCCGGGCTGGCCTGGTGGTGCAGCAGTTAAGTTGACACGTTCGCCTTCGGCGGCCCGGGGTTTGCCAGTTGGGACCCCGGGTGTAGACATGGCACTGCTTGGCACACCATGCTGTGTTAGGCGTCCCACATATAAAGTGGAGGAAGATGGGCACGGATGTTAGCTCAGGGCCAGTCTTCCTCAGCAAAAAGAGGAGGATTGGTAGCAGATGTTAACTCAGGTCATGTCAGCAGATGTTCGACTGATATGTGTGGGTCAGTCAACCAAATGGCTGGGTCCCTCACCCACGTGAGGCTACCGGATGACAAGCCTTACCCATGCAGAGGTTCTAATTGCCTTTTCTCTACCTCATTCTTAGAAATAAATGGATAGCAAAGGATCACACATTTGATGAGCTCAGGTGAACTAGAGACAATGCAGAGAAGAGAACTAAAAACAAAACAAAACAACTATGATCAATATTCCCAGATTGCTCAGAGAGGCATCACACTTAGGAAATAAGAACAGGATATTTTTCAAAAGGAACATTCAGCAGGAAGTTCCTCTTTGAAATAAAAAATATGTAAACAGAGGATATGAGCCAAGATGGCGCCGTGAGTAGTCCTCTTTGTCTCTCGCCCTTCGAGTCTACAATTATTTGGACACTTATCGCTTGACAAAGGATATCCAGACAGCATCTCAGGACGTCTGAGACACCCACGCGACTATACATCGGAAGGCGGATGGACTTTCCTCCGGGAGGATGTGGAAATAGGTGAGGGCTCTCCGACCCCGACGGGCAGCCTGGTACCCGCAAGCGGCTTTCTTCCAACGGACGCCCCCAGAGGATCCACGCACGTCTAGGGCAGGAGCGAGAACACAACAGAGGAGCGACGGTGGAAACAGGTGACCAGAACCCTACCTAAACCCCCTGCAATTACTCCTAAACGCAGAGGGAAACTTTGGAGTTGCACACCTGAGCCTGCGGGGAGAGTCTCTCCCCGCCATTGGCGGGGGGATCCAGCCTGGTGCTCGGGGCGCCCGGAGGGTCCCAGAGAGAGACACGGAGGGCACGGAGATCTCCCAGCTGCCGTTGCCCGCCCCGTGGGACTAGGGATTGCCGGAGATCTCAGAGAGGACCGGGGCGGGGGGAACTTTCAAAAGGCCGGTCCTGTGACCCGGAGGGGAAACGCCGGAGCTCCGCCCGGGCAGCAGACAAAACTCTCTGTCTGCCATTGGCAGAGGGGCCACGCCCAGCATTCACGGCTCCGGCAGAGGCCGGGAGAGAAGCCCTGAGGGCGGGGCGACCCCCAGCTGCCGTTGCCCGCCCCGTGGGGCTAGGGATTGCCGGAGATCTTGGAGAGGACCGGGGCGGGGGGAACTTTCAAAAGGCCGGTCCTGCGACCCGGAGGGGAAGCGCCGGGGCTCCGCCCGGGCAGCAGACAAAACTCTCTGTCTGCCGTTAGCAGAGGGGCCACGCTGAGCATTCACGGCTCCGGGAGAGGCCCGGAGAGAATCCCTGAGGGCGGGGCGACCCCCAGCTGCCGTTGCCCACCCCGTGAGGCTAGGGATTGCTGGAGATCTCAGAGAGGACTGGGGCTGGAGAGAGTTCCAGAGACCCAGCTTAGTAGCCTAGGGGGAAACCCTACAGGCTCACAGCAGCCTTAGGGAAAGCCTCTGCACAGCACCAGTAGAAGGCACCCAGCCGCCAGCCACAAGGCTGGAAGACCCCAGGGCAAAAGCAGCATAGCTAGGTGTACTAACCACAGACTGTAGAAGATGCCAATAGCTCTCCTGCGACCTATAGAGGACAAGTGAGATTTGGTGGGTGCCGACAGCAACGGAGCGACAAATATAAGTGATCCCACCCCGGCTGCTGGAAAAGCCCATAACACCATTGCAGACCGCAAGGAGAGAGCACATCTAGGTGGGCTGCAACAGTAGGCACCTGCAGCCTGAAGCCCCCCTGTGACGGCCCCCACGGCAGAGGAGGGAATCCAAAGGGCCACTGTGGCTACGAAGAGGGGCCCAGGCCCAGTTAGCAACTACGGACAGGATTCCTGGTTGGTGAAATATAAACAGCTGCTCCTCCCACCGCAGCAGCTGAAACAAGTGAAAGGAGCAACTAAACTCTATTTCCATGCGGAGGCACAAATCAACAACATCAAGCAATATGAAAAAATACATTAAATCTCCAGAACAGAAAGAAAGCAACAAATATACAGAAAACAATCCCAAAGAAAATGAGATGTATAACCTAAATGACGATGACTTCAAAACAGCCATCATTAAGATTCTCAATGAGTTAAGAGAGAATTCTGACCGACAACTCAACGAGTTCAGGAGCTATGTCACAAAAGAGTTTGATACGATAAAGAAGAACCAAACAGAAATATTGGAAATGAAGAACACAATAGAGGAGATTAAGAAAAATCTAGATGCTCTGAACAGTAGGGCCGATAATATGGAGGAAAGAATTAGCAATTTGGAAGATGGCAATATAGAATTGCTGCAGGCAGAGGAGGAGAGAGAAGCAAGACTTAAAAGAAATGAAGAAACTCTCCGAGAATTATCAGACACAATTAGGAGATGCAACGTAAGGATTATAGGTATACCAGAGGGAGAAGAGAAGGAGAAAGGGGCAGAAAACCTATTCAAAGAAATAATGGCTGAGAACTTCCCAAATCTGGTGAGGGAGATGGATCTTCAGGTGACAGAAGCCAATAGATCTCCAAACTTTATCAATGCAAGAAGACCAACTCCACGGCATATAGTAGTGAAGCTAGCAAAAGTCAACGACAAGGAGAAAATACTAAGGACAGCCAGGCAAAAGAAACTAACCTACAAAGGAACCCCCATCAGGCTATCAGCAGATTTCTCAGCAGAAACTTTACAGGCTAGAAGAGAGTGGAATGATATATTCAAAAATCTGAAGGACAAAAATCTACAGCCGAGAATTCTCTACCCAGCGAAAATATCCTTCAAATATGATGGAGAAATAAAAACTTTCCCAGATAAACAAAAATTAAGGGAGTTCATTGCCACAAAACCTCCTCTTCAGGAAATCCTCAGGAAAACCCTCATTCCTGAAAAATCCAAAAAAGGAAAGGGGCTACAAAACCAAGAGCAGAGGAGATAAGTAGAAGGACAACAACAGAGAGTAGCAGCTCTACATCAGAACAGATTAAACCATGGGACGAGAAACAAAGGAAACTGAAAAAAACCAGAAAACAAGACACAAAATGGGAGTGGTAGGCCCCCACGTCTCAATAATCACTCTAAATGTAAATGGATTGAACTCCCCAATCAAAAGACACAGAGTGGCAGGATGGATCAAAGAACAAGATCCAACAATATGCTGCCTCCAGGAAACACACCTCAGCCCCAAAGACAAACACAGACTCAGAGTGAAGGGATGGAGAACAATACTCCAAGCTAATAATGAACAAAAGAAAGCAGGTGTCGCTATACTAATATCAGACAAGGTAGATTTCAAAGCAAAACAGATAAAGAAAGATAAAGAGGGACAGTATATAATGATAAAAGGGACTCTCCACCAAGAAGACATAACACTTATAAATATATACGCACCCAACACAGGAGCACCAAAATTTGTAAAGCAACTCTTAATAGAACTAAAAGAAGACATCAACGACAATACAATAATAGTAGGGGACCTCAACACACCATTAACACCAATGGACAGAACATCCAGACAGAAAATCAACAAGGAAATAATAGAATTAAATGAAAAATTAGACCAGATGGACTTAATAGATATATATAGAACACTTCATCCAAAAACAGCAGGTTACACATTCTTCTCAAGTGCACATGGAACATTCTCAAGGATTGACCATATTTTGGGAACCAAAGCAAACATCAATAAATACAAGAGAGTTGAAATAATATCAAGCATCTTTTCTGATCATAACGCTATTAAACTAGAAATCAACTACAAGAAAAAAGCAGAGAAAGGTGCAAAAATGTGGAGACTAAACAACACGCTTCTCAACAAACAATGGATCATTGAAGAAATTAAAGAAGAAATCAAATATTATCTGGAGACAAATGAAAATGAGAATACGACATACCAAATCATTTGGGATGCAGCAAAAGCAGTCCTAAGAGGGAAATTCATCGCAATACAGGCTCACCTCACTAAACAAGAAAAAGCTCACGTAAGCAACCTCAAACGACACCTAACAGAACTAGAAAAAGAAGAACAAACAAAGCCCAGAGTCAGTAGAAGGAGGGAAATAATAAAAATAAGAGCAGAAATAAACGATATTGAAACAAAAAAGACAATAGAAAGGATCAATGAAACAAAGAGTTGGTTCTTCGAAAGAATTAACAAAATTGACAAACCCCTAGCCAGACTCACCAAGAAAAGAAGAGAGAAAGCGCAAATTAACAAAATCAGGAATGACAGAGGAGAAATCACAACAGATACCAATGAAATACAAGAGATCATAAGAGAATACTATGAAAAACTATATGCCAACAAATTGAACAACTTGGAAGAAATGGACAAATTCCTAGACTCCTACAATCTCCCCAAACTGAATCAGGAAGAAATGGAGAATCTGAATAGACCAATCACAAATAAGGAAATAGAAACGGTAATCAAAAACCTCCCCCAAAACAAGAGTCCAGGACCAGACGGCTTCTCTGGAGAATTCTACCAAACATTCAAAGAAGACTTAATACCTATTCTCCTCAAACTGTTCCAGAAAATTGAGAAAGATGGAGAACTCCCTAACACATTCTATGAAGCCAACATCACTCTGATCCCCAAACCTGACAAGGACAACACAAAGAAGGAGAACTACAGGCCGATATCACTGATGAACATAGATGCAAAAATCCTCAACAAAATTTTGGCAAACCGATTACAGCAATACATCAAAAAGATTATACACCATGATCAAGTGGGATTTATACCAGGGACACAGGGATGGTTCAACATCTGCAAGTCAATCAACATGATACACTACATCAACAAAATGAAAAACAAAAACCACATGATCATCTCAATAGACGCAGAGAAAGCATTCGACAAGATCCAACACCCATTTATGATAAAAACCCTCAGTAAAATGGGTATAGAAGGAAAGTACCTCAACATAATAAAGGCCATATATGATAGACCCACAGCCAACATCATACTCAATGGACAAAAGCTGAAAGCCATCCCTCTGAGGACAGGAACAAGACAAGGGTGCCCACTTTCACCACTCCTATTCAACATAGTACTGGAGGTGCTGGCCAGAGCAATTCGGCAGGAAAAAAAAATAAAAGGAATCCAAATAGGTAACGAAGAAGTAAAACTCGCGTTGTTTGCAGACGACATGATCTTATACATAGAAAACCCCAAAGAATCCACAGAAAAACTATTAGAAATAATCAACAACTACAGCAAAGTAGCAGGGTATAAAATTAACGTGCATAAATCAGTAGCATTTCTATACACTAACAATAAACTAACAGAAAAAGAACTCAAGAACTCTATCCCATTCACAATCGCAACGAAAAGAATAAAATACCTTGGGATAAACTTAACCAAGGAAGTGAAGGATCTATACAATGAAAACTACAAGACTTTCTTGAAAGAAATTGACGATGACATAAAGAGATGGAAAGACATTCCTTGCACATGGATTGGAAGAATAAACATAGTTAAAATGTCCATACTACCTAAAGCAATATACAGATTCAATGCTATCCCAATCAGAATCCCCAGAACATTCTTCACAGAAATTGAACAAACAATCCTAAAATTCATATGGGGGAACAAAAGACCACGAATTGCTAAAGCAATCTTGAGCAAGAAAAACAAAGCCGGCGGAATCACAATCCCTGATTTCAAAACATACTACAAAGCTACAGTGATCAAAACAGCATGGTACTGGTACAAAAACAGGTCCACAGATCAATGGAACAGAATTGAAAGCCCAGAGATAAAACCACACATCTATGGACAGCTAATCTTCGACAAAGGAGCAGAGGGCCTACAATGGAGAAAAGAAAGTCTCTTCAACAAATGGTGCTGGGAAAACTGGACAGCCACATGCAAAAGACTGAAAATCGACCATTCTTTTTCACCACACACCAAAATAAACTCAAAATGGATCAAAGACCTAAAGATTAGGCCTGAGACAATAAGTCTTTTGGAAGAGAATATAGGCAGTACACTCTTTGACATCAGTTTCAAAAGAATCTTTTCGGACACTGTAACTCCTCAGTTGAGGGAAACAATAGAAAGAATAAACAAATGGGACTTCATCAGACTAAAGAGCTTCTTCAAGGCAAGGGAAAACAGAATTGAAACAAAAAAACAGCTCACTAATTGGGAAAAAATATTTACAAGCCACTTATCCGACAAAGGGTTAATCTCCATAATATACAAAGAACTCACACTGCTTAACAACAAAAAAACAAACAACCCGATCAAAAAATGGGCAGAGGACATGAACAGACATTTCTCAAAAGAAGATATGAATATGGCCAATAGACACATGAAAAGATGTTCATCATCGCTAATCATCAGGGAAATGCAAATCAAAACTACACTAAGATATCACCTTACCCCCGTTAGATTGGCAAAAACATCCAAAACCAAGAACGACAAATGTTGGAGAGGTTGTGGAGAAAGAGGAACCCTCATACACTGTTGGTGGGAATGCAAACTGGTACAGCCACTATGGAAAACAGTATGGAGATTTCTCAAAAAGTTAAAAATAGAAATACCCTATGACCCAGCCATCCCATTACTGGGTATCTATCCTAAGAACCTGATATCAGATATCTCAAGAGTCCGTTGCACCCCTATGTTCATCGCAGCATTATTTACAATAGCCAAGACGTGGAACCAGCCTACATGCCCAGAAACTGATGATTGGATAAAGAAGATGTGGTATATATACACAATGGAATACTACTCAGCCATAAAAAAAGACGAAATTGGCCCATTCACAACAATGTGGATGGACCTCGAGGGCATTATGTTAAGCGAAATAAGTCAGTCAGAGAAAGACGAACTCTATATGACTCCACTCATAGGTGGAAATTAGTATATTGAGAAGGAGATCTGATCGGTGGTTACCAGGGAAAAGGGGGGGTGGGGGGAGGGCACGGAGGGGGAAGTGGTGTACCCACAACATGACTAACAAAAATGTACAACTGAAATTTCACAAGCTTGTAATCCATCATAACATTAATAAAAAAAAAAAAAATATGTAAACAGAAAAAGTTGGAAGATAAAGCTAAGGAAATCTCCTAAGACGTAGAATGAGAAAGAGAGAGGAGAGTAGAGAAAGGGTTGTTTGTTTAGAGGACCCAACAACTAAATAATAGTAGTTTCAGGAAATAAGAGAAAAATAGTTAGGAGGAAAGTATTAAAGCATAAGATAATTTCCCAGAATTAAAGGATGAGTTTTCAAATGGGAAGGACCTACCAATTGCCCAGCATGATTATTGAGGAAAGACCCACACCAAACCAATCTTCATGAAATTTTAGAACACTGGAGACAGAAATCTTAAGAGAAATAAGACAGGTCACACGTAAAAAGTCAGGAATCACAATGACACTGGATTTCTCATGAATATTGGTAGCTAGAAGACAATGGGGAAATGCCTTCAAAATTCTGAGGAAAAATTGATTTTCAGCCTAAAAGTCTAGTCAAACCATAATTCCACTGTGAAGAGATAATAAACACATATTTGAACATATGTGGTCTCAAAAAATATATCTCCTGGGCAAGTTAATTTCTCAGTAAGCTCCAGGAGATGATCTTCACCACAATAAGGATAACATGGGTCCATGAAATAGGGGCTCCAACAGAAATTAGAGACCAAGGGTGACCATGCGAGGAAGTCCAGAATAACAGTTCTTCAGCAGGTCTTTGGAGTCCCTGATCTATATTGGAAAGGAGGAAGGAAAGCTTCAGAGGCTTTCAGATAGCTGTTTTTTTATTATATTGAGAGCAGTTTTAGCGTTATTCTGTAGACATTGAGCATGTGATAGGTACATAGAAAACCAAGAAACAAACAAAGCAAGGTCATTTTTAATGCCAGAGAAAACAGAAACTTGAAAAAAAGGACATACCATCATAGCATACTATATGGCTTAGTTGTGAATATCACATGGTTACAACAAGTTAAGCACTGAGTATCAATTTTTTAAAATTGTAGTAAAACTATACTGGGAGAATGAAGAAGGAAGAGCATGTGAGTGTGAATCTGTATGTCTGTGTCTGCTATAAAATGGAGCAAAATCCTATCTCTATAGTAAGGAGTCAATAGATAATAGCTAAAATAGGAACATTTAAAAATGGGGATGTCTGGAGCCAGCCCTGTGGCCGAGTGGTTAAGTTTGCGCACTTCGCTGCAGGCGGCCCAGTGTTTCATCAGTTCGAATCCTGGGTGCGGACATGGCACCGCTCATCAAGCCATGCTGAGGCGGCATCCCACATGCCACAACTAGAAGGACCCACAACTAAGAATATACAACTAGGTACAGGGGGCTTTGGGGAGAAAAAGGAAAAAAAAAAAAAGAGAAATTGTGATGTCTTGTTTAGAGATATGGAGGCAAATACCAGAAAAAAGAGCTAAGAGGGGGCAGGTGGTGGCTTCTGAGGAGTAGGGCTTGAGGTCGGGGAGGGATAGAGCAAGAGAGTATTGAACTTTATTATAAACCTTATAGGTCTATTTTATTTTAAAATTTATGTACTTATATTACTTTAAAAATCAGATCTCCCAAAATTTACCTATAAATCAAAGGCAATTCCAACAAAAACGCCATCAGTATATTTTGAGAAATTGGACAAACTTATTCTTAGTAGAATAACTAAATTAATTTTGGAAACAAGGAGAAAGAGGGGACTAGCTCAATCAGATTTTATGATATAATATGAAGCCATAGTCATAAAAACAGAACGATGATGCTATAGGAATAGATACGTAAACCACAGGAACAGAAAAGAGAGCTCAGAAACAGACCCACACATCTATGGGAATTTGATAAAAGATGATGATGACACCACAGTTAATATGGGAAGGATGAATTATTCAGTAGATGACGTCAGAAAAACTGTCTCACTATTTGGAGAAAAACAAAGAATGATTCCTGTTACCTACTGGACACTAATGTGCACTCCAGAGGAATGAAATATCTGTATGTGAAAGCTAAGAGAATGCAAAAAAGACAGAAACCCACTACAAAAATGGGCAAAAGCTATCAATAGGTAATTCACAGAAGGAGAAACACAAATGACTCTTAAGAATGAGGAGATGTTCAAACTCACTGATACTCAATGAAATTCAAATTAAAACAATGAAATGCCATTTTATACCTACAAGGGGCAAAAATTAGAGAGTTAGAAAATAGCAAGTGATGGTGAGAATTAGAGAAATAAAAATCCTTTTGTGTCGTGCAAACTGGTACAGATGTTCTGGAAAGAAATCTGGCAGAACTGAGGACATCAAGGATGTAAACACCCAACAACCAGCAATCTCAGATTGGAGTATGTACTCCAGAGAATTCTCAGATCCATAAGGGGTCATGTACAAGGATTACACTGCAGCTTTGCTGTGGACATGAGGAGTTGGGAGCATCCGAGGTGTCCATCTCTAGTGAAATATTTGGGTGCATCCTGTGTAATTCTCCTCAGCAGTAGGACCTGTGAGCCAGCTGTATACGCAGCAGCATGAGTAGGTTATAAAAACAGAAGGTTGAATAAAGAAATGAAAGAAACAGAAAAGGATCCTTAGATCAATACTATTTATGTAAATTTAAAACATACGCACAAAACAGAAGTATGTATTTTACAAGAATACATACATATCCAAGGGTACATTTCAAAAGTATAACAGTGTGTGTTTATGTGGGAGAGGAAAGAGAACGGAGACCAAGAATAAGGGAGGCAGGGGGCCGGCCTGTGGCTGAGTGGTTAAGTTTGTGCGTTCCGCTTCGGCAGCCCACGATTTTGCCAGTTTGGATCCTGGGCATGGACCTAGTACCACTCATCAAGCCATGCTGAGATGGCGTCCCACACAGCACAACCAGAGGCACTGACAGCTAGAATATACGACTATGTACTGGGGGGCTTTGAAGAGAAGAAGAAGAAGAAGAAGAAAAGAATAAGAGAGGGGTTAAAATAAGTGAAGGGCCTTACACAGACCACGTGCACTATGAACTGAGGAATCTGATGGACTCAACTCTGAGCATGCAAGTCACTCCCAGCCCCTAATTTTTTTTTTCAGCAAAAATCTCAATGGAATTCTTAAGGATTTTGTGACATAATTCTAAAGTTTTTCTGGAAGAATAAAAAATGAAGAAAAGATCAGAAAACTTTGAAAAAGAAGAGCGTCTAGGGATGACTTGGCCTACCAGATAATAGAATGCGTAATTGAGGCCGCAGTCACTGGAACTGTATGTTACTGGCACAGGAATAGACAGAGGAATCAATAGAACAAAAAAGACAGGGCAGAAATAGACGCGAGAACGTAGCAAGAGCTATTAGATGGTAGGAGTGGCATTTCAATCAGTGAGGGAAATGCTGGATTTTACAACAAATGATATTGGGGAAAATTGACAAATGGTTTTGGGAGAAGTTTGAAAATATATACAGCAATAATTAAGACCTCTGGAAGTAGACGAACTCGGAGTTCGAATGTCAGTTTTGCTCCTGATTAGCTGTGTAATTGCAAGCAAGATACTTAACCTCCCTAAGCCTCATTTCTCCCCTATTTAAAAAGAAGGTAATAAAAGAGACTACTTCATATGATTGTGAGGATTAAAAGAGATAATGGGTGTTAAAAAGTAAAAACATGGTGCCTATTACACAAAATATGCCTCATAAATGTTGGCTGGCATTATTTCTACCCTATACCACATGCAAAGTAATGTACAAAATGAAACCATAAACGTTCCAGAAAGAAAATAAATGCATATTATTATAATCTTGGGGAGCAGAAGGACTTTCTAAATATGATCCTAAGGGTAGAAAACATGAAGGAAAACATAAAAGTTCTGACTACAAAAAGGAAAAAAGAAAAAACTTCCTTATGCCAAATCCCACCACATACAAAGCTAAACTACAAATAGCAAACTGGGGAAAATATTTACAATATATGTAATAGACAAACGGTTAATAGTCTCTTACTAATCAACAAGGAAAAGATGGATACAGCAATAAAAAATGCACCGAGAACATTAACAAATAAACAAACAAGCAAAAAAGAGATTACAAATACATAAACAGGAAAATGTTCAACCTCCCTAATAAAGAATGCGAGTTCAAATGGAATCCCATTTTTCACATATCAAATTAGCACAATAGGTTTTTATGATAATATTCACTTTTACTAAGCACATTTTTGAATGCTTGTCTCATTTACCTCCTATTTTCAGATAATCTACTTCCATTGGCAGCCCTTGATGAGCAAGCCACCAGGCGGAACCAGTAAAACGTGAAGGACTGACGCCAATTGGTCAAGAAATGGACGCCTTATTCGAAGGGAGTCAATCCACCAACAGGTCCGCTATTTGTGGGTTTTGTGGCCAAGTTGGGAAAGATGAGCTTGACCTAACATATTCTCCTCTCAAGAAATAACACACCTTGTCCAATCCAAGGTAGCCAATTGAATGGAAACGCTGTGAAGTATCACGGCTGGGGCAGGATGTTTGCCGGCATGTGCAAGACTGAGTCAAGAAGAAATAAGACCCGGAGGAAGACAGCTGCGAGGGAGCTAGAAGAAAGCTGAGCAGTTGCACCTACAGCAGCAGAAAAACCATCAGAGAGACAGAGAGGGTCGCTGGTCCCAAGATGACCGGCTCCTGTCCTCTCTGAGGCTCCTGGTTCGTTTTTGCTTTCCTCAGATTTCTTGATCTTTATGTTAAACCTTCGTTTTACTTGTGCTATTTCCAGCATGTTTCTTTTTCCTGCAATCAAAAGAACCCTGACTAGAACACAGCGTTGGTGACACAGAGGCAAAATGGTTGCTTTCATACATGTGGAGGCCAGTGTCAGACGCCTTAAAAAAGCAGATTCAGCAATTCTACATCTTGTTCTTGATGCTCAGGATAAAATCGTAGAACTGGATGGGACATATCACTTCATTGAGTGTTCACCACGTGTACTGATGCTTTACACATCAAATCATTTTATCCTCACAACAAACGTAGATTAGAAAATTCCTATGCTTATTCTATAGATGAAGAAATTGACGCACCAAGAAGCATGGCAGAGACAGGGTTGCTCATCCAACATTCTACCTGCTCCCCCACACTTCCCAGCCCCTTACCCTTGGGCAAGGCCAGAGGCGCTGGCAGAGTAAAGCCTGTGTGTGATTCTCCAGCTCTTCTCTTCCCCTGCATGGTGCCCAGAAAGGCAGTGCCCACACAGGGCGGTGGACAGGGTAGCACAGCCTCTATCAACCTGGTACCTCGAGTGTCTCCCAGAGCAGAGCCTCCGCTTCCTCCACCAGCCCACTTTGCATATTGGATATGCACTGTAAATAAGAAATAAATCTTTATTTGTTGTGCTACCAAGATTTCAGTGTTTGTTTTGTTGTTTTGTTTTAACTGTAGCACAACCTGGCTACTCTAACATATCCAAGAGGGTCTGGGTAACTTACCCAAGGGGACACAGCTAGTACATGGCAGAGCCAGGATTCGAACCCAGGTCCACCTGTGTTCTTTTTAAAAAATTGTGGTAAAATATACTTAACATAAAATTTACCATTTATAAGTGTATAATTTAGTGGCGTTAAGAACCTCCACAGTGTTGTGTAACCATCCCCACTTTCTATTGCCAAAACTTTTTCATCATTCCGAACAGAAACTCTGTATCCATTAAACAATAACTCCCCATTCCTGTCTCCTTCGACCACTGGTGATCACCATTCTACTTTCTGTCTCTGTAAATTTGCCTAATCTAGGTACCTCATATAACTGAAATCATACAATATTTGTCCTTTTGTGTGTGGCTTATTTCACTTAGCATAATATTTTCAAGATTCAGATATTTTGTAGCATGTGTCAGAATTTCATTCCATTTTATGGTTGAATGATCTTGCATTGTATATATATATATACACACCACATTTTGTTTATCCATTCATCTTTTGATGGATATTTAGGTTGTTTCCACCTTTTGGCTATTGTGAATAATGCTGCTATGTCTGTTTGGGTCCCTGCGTTCACTTCTTTGGGGTATACACCTAGGGGTGGAATTTCTGGATCATATACTAATTCTATGATTAATTTTCTAGGGAACTGCCAACCTCTGCTTTTTTTCTCCTTTCCTTTTCTAATAAAGTCAGGTTTATTAAGGAATAATTTACACACAGTATAATTCACTTTTCAGTGTACAGTTCTGTGAGTTTTGTCCAACACATGTGGTCACATAACTACCACCACAATCAAGATATACAACAGTTCCATCACCCCAAAAAGTCCCCTTGTGCTCCTTTGTGGTCCCTCCCAAACCATTACCCCAGCCCCTGGCAGCCATTGATCTGATTTGTCCCTACAGTTTTTTCCAGAATGTCATACAAATGGAATCATTGGAGCCTGGCTTCTTTTACTCAGCACTATCTATTAGAGATTCACCCATGTCAGTGTATCAATAACTTGTTCCTTTTTATTGCTGAATAGTATTTCATTGTATGGCTGTGCCACATGTATTTATCACTTCCCCAGTTGAGGGACATTTGGTTTGTTTTCAGTTTTTGGCAATTGTGAATAATGCTGCCACAGGCATTTGCGTACAGGTCCTTTTGCAGACATGTTTTTATTTCTCTGAGTCAATACCTAGGAGTGGGATTTCTGAGTGATATGGTAAATGCATGTTCAACTACTTTAAACTGCCTACCTGTTTTCCAAAGAAGCTGTAACTTTTGTTGTTGTTTTGGTGAGGAGGATTGCCCCTGAGCTAACATCTGTGCCAATACTCCTCTATTTTGTATGTAGGATGCCACCACAGCATGGCTTGATGAGTGGTATGTACGTCTGCACCCAGGATCTGAACCTGCGGACCCTGGGCCACTGAAGTGGACTGCACAAACTTAACCACTACCCACCAGACAAGTCCTGAAGCTATACCATGTTTGTTTTTCCACCAGCATGCATGAGAGTTCTAGTTCTGTATCCTCTATAACACTTGGTTTGCCAATTTGTTTATTTTTATTTTAGCCATTCTAATAGGTGTGTGGTGTGGTATCTCAATATGGTTTTAAATTTTTATATCTCTAATGGCTAATGATATTGAACTTTTTTCACGTGCTTACTTGCCATCTTTTTCTCTTACCCGATGAAGTGTCTGTTCAAATATTGTACCCATTTTTGAATTGGGTTGTTTTCATTTTGTTGAGCGTGAGTGTTCTTTATATATTCTGGATACAAATCTTTTATCAGATGTGTGTTTTGCAAACATTTTCTCCCAATCTGTGTCTTGCCTCTTCATTTTCTTAACAATGTCTCTTGAAGAGCAGAGGTTTTCATTTTAATGAGTCTAATTTATCAATTTTTTATTTTATAGTTCATGTTTTTTTGTGTCTTATCTATGAAAATTTTGCCTAACCTTCAGTCACAAATATTTTCTCCCATACTTTATTCTAGAAGGTTTATAGTTTTAGGTTTAAATTTAGCACCTGACATCCCAGCTAAGCTACCAGGAGTGGATATATAAATATAAACTCAGAGATATAAAACTCAGAGATAATCCTGACATAAAAAGAAATGCGTGTCCTACAATTCATTTCTTTGCTTTACTTTTCTCTTTTTCGGTGAGGAAGATTAGCCCTGAGCTAACATCCATGCCCATCTTCCTCTATTTTGCATGTGGGACGCCACCACAGCATAGTTTGATGAGCAGTATGTGGGTCCGTGCCTGGGATCTGAACCTGAGAACCCTGGGCTGCAAAGCAGAGCGAGCAAGTGAACTTAACCACTATGTGCCGGGCTGGCCCCTTTACCTCATTTTTGTATATGGTACAAGGTATGGCTCAAGGTTCTTTTTTTTTTTTCATATTGATGTCCAATTGGCCCAGCACCATTTGTTGGAACCAATCTGTTTTTAACTTAACTGCTACATTGTATTGTAAATAATAGCTCTTTCCCTCATTTGTTCCAAAGTCTAGTGAGGCTTGGGGACATACAGGTGACACCCTTGTACTATTCTTTATAGTTTACAAAGTACTTTTGATTATATAATCTCACTCGACCCACAATCAACCCTGTGAGGTAGGAAGAAAAATATTATTACTCTTGTTTTACAGATGGAGAGACCCAGAGAAGCTAAGTGCTTGGTAAGATAACAAAGCGTTTGGTGAGAGCCTCTGGATTCCAACCAGGTCTTCTCCCAGTCGGTGCTGTTTTCAATACATTAGTGACCTTCAGTAAACACAAAGCTGCCTTTTCCAAGATCCAGGTTATTCCCATCAATCTTCCCAGTACTCAGGAGCACTGGAAGCAAAAGTCAATACTCACTACTTAATTTTGAGCTTACCAGTCCTTGAAAACTGGAAAGGCTAAGAGATTTGGTGCAACTGGGATCTGAGAAAAGGGTCATTTGGACTACCCATGAGAAGGGCACATGTCTCAACCCAGCTATGTGAACTGGCCAAAGTCACGCAAACTGCATTGTATAAAACATAATCAAAAATCTTTTTTGGCGGGGGGTGGACCAGTGGCACAGAGGTTAAGTGCGCATGTTTCGCTTTGGCAGCCCGGGGTTCACCGGTTTGGATCCCAGGTGTGGACATGGCACCGCTTGGCAAAAAGCCATGCTGCGGTAGGTGTCCCACATATAAAGTGGAGGAGGATGGGCACGGATGTTAGCTCAGGGTCAGTCTTCCTCAGCAAAAAGAGGAGGATTAGCAGCAGTTAGCTCAGGGCTAATCTTCCTCAAAAAAAAAATCTTTTTTTTTTTCTACTGAGGAAGATTTGACTTGAGCTAAGATCCACTTCATTGGAGAGAGCTCTTGGGAGCCATTTTGCTGTCACCTAGCTCTGCCTCCCTGGCCATGGCTATTTGGACCAGAGGTGGACAGGTCAGCTGGGTTAATGATTAGATTGTACCTTTGGGGAATTTAGGATTGGACTGAGAAACAGATCAGCAGTCTGTGGTTGGCTGGAATACTGACATATGAACAGCAGCCATATTCTGCCTGTCAGGTAGATCAGAGGGGAACTAAAAGCAGATATGCAGAGAGAAAAGGGATGAAGCAGAGAGGGAGAAGTAGGGACTCAAGATTGCTTTACTGCTCCTGGTTCCAGACCTTTTCAGAGGCCTCACTGCCTGTCTGTCCTTTGGTGCTGTGAAAGCACCTCTCTGTCCTTTACAAATTGCCCCTTATTTCTTAAGCTAACTCAATTGGGCTTCTGTTACTTACAACCAAAGAGTCCTAACTAATACAATAGAGGTAAATTGAGTTACCATGGAGTAGAGAGACATGGCCTTGAACTGGCTTATGGGGATATAAAAAGAGAGCCAATTTTTTAGACGATGAGTGCTATGACCAGGAGACAGAATTTTCCCCCCTTTTATTCTTTATAAAATAAATTGCATGAAAAGTTAAGAGCAGCCGAGTGAATATCAGCTTGTACAATGAGAACAAGGGAGAGTACTATTTAGGTTACAGTATCATTTGTTTCCCACTGGGACAGAGCAAGGAGGAGAAGTGAGAAGGGAAACTGGAGTGGAAGGGAAGTCAGTGGAGGAAGAAAGGAAAAGTCCGACATGGTGTGGTACCTGGAAAATTTTTATGTCTCTACATTTAGAGACTCCCTAACCTTTGGAGGAAGAATGCTGATCAACTGCCAGGTATTATTTTGTAAATTAGATGCTCTCTGTGAAATTGGCCTTCTGACACATTTCCAGCCATTTTTCTGAAGCAGCCCCTGTGAAACTCTGACTCGCTCTTTACAAGAGGAATTAAACGCTGTGGCCTCCTGTTCTCCTCCTTGTCCAGAGTCTCAGTTTCTTTGCCATGTTCCTGCCTTTGTCATTAGCTGTGATGAACAGAATGAACGATGCCCAGAGGCAGGCAGGACAATGGGGCTGATTCATGGTTTGAGAAAACAGGGAATTGTCATAGAGCAAACACTGGCCCTCCTTTTTGCTGGGGACACTGCAATGTTTAGCTGAAAGCATCTTGTTTGGACTCTTCCAACCAGTGGATAAGCTTCTAAATGACAGGCACAATATGGAGTTCCTAGGGTCCCTAGGGGCGCTTAAAACAATACTGAGATACTGCTGGCAGAGCTGTGCTCTTTGTAAACAAACAGAGAGAGGTTATTCAAGCAGCTGTTAATTTCATTAAGAAGCCTCATTTTAAGGTCCCAGGACAGGCATTTCTTTTTATGGCAGGATTATCTCTGAGTTTTATATTTGCATCCACTCCCGGTAGCTTAGCTGGGATGTCAAGCGCTAAGCTTACATTTGGATTGGTGTTTTTGCTGGGCTTCAGAAAGAATTTACCTTTAGGCAGACTAAATTTGACCAAAAATAAATTTGATGAGTATTTAGAACTATTTTTATATATTTTTATTGGTATCATATTGTACATACTGTTTTGTGATCTTTTTCACTGAGCACCGTAATATGAAGATATTAATTTGTCAAATTTTAATCTACAATATAACTGTTAATGAACGTGTTTGTGTGACTGTATAAATGAAACATTGTTTATTTAACTAGTCCCTTGTCGTTGGACATTTAGGTTGTTTCAATTTTTCATAGCTTTGAATCATCCTTCAGTAAAAATTATTGTAGCTAAATCTTTGCACATTTCCTTATTTCCTTAGGAAAAAAATCTTGGATTTTGATTGCTGGGTCAGAAGGGATGCATATTTTTAATGTTTTTTACTCATATTGAGCAATTGCCCTCCAGACTACAATTTATACTTCCTCCAGGCATGAAAGTGCTTTCTTTCACACACACTCAGTGCTCCAGTCTAAACTTTATTTAGTTAGTTTTCTTGGTTTCTTTCAGGTAAGTGATCATATAACCTGCAAATAATGACTTTTGTTTTTTGTTTAACTTACAGATGTGCAAAAGTTGTAGAATTAATACTATTTTATCGTTGGTGAGAATGTTGATAAATAGATGTTCTCAAACCCTATGAGTGTAAGATAGTAAGTATTTTTGAAGAATAATTTGAGAGTAAATTTAATAAATAATAAATTGATTAATTTGAATAAATTTGTGAAAAAAATTAAATTGCATATCCTTTGACCTAGCAATTTCAATTCTAAAAGACTGTCCTTCACAAGTGAACAAATATAAATGTATAAAGGTATTCATTGAAGCACATTTCTTTCTATCTTTCTTTCTTTTTTTTTGAGGAAGGTCGGCCCTGAGCTAACATCTGCTGCCAATCCTCCTCTTTTTGCTGAGGAAGACTGGCCCTGAGCTGACATCCGTGCCCATATTCCTCTACTTTATATGTAGGTGTCCGCACCCGGGATCCGAACCGGTGAACCCCGGGCCACCAAAGCGGAACTCTTGCACTTAACCGCTGTGCCACTGAGCTGGCCCCAAAGCACATTTTTTTAATAGCAAAAAACCTTAAAACAACTTAAAATTCACCAGTAGGGTATAGTTAAATAAATTATGGTACATTTATGCTATGAAATAGTGTGCAGCCATTAAAGAGAATAAGATAGATCTCTAGTACCAACCTGGAAATCAGTCGATGCTATTTTGTTAAGTTTAGAAAATATATTGCAGCATAATAATATATTATGATCCCAATTTTATTTTTCAAAATCCAAGTATATACACTCAGAAATATATGTGACTGAATATACATAGAAAAGTATCTGTTGAAGGTGATTACCCCGAGCAGAGGAATTGATAGAATATGGAAAATGTTTGCTTTGTACTTGATGTATTGTTTCATTGTTTTACTATTTCAATGAGTATTTATTCTTCTAAAAAAGGGAAAATTAATTAGTCTCCTATTGCCCAATTTTTATATCTTTTATGTATTTTTCTTATTTTATTGCATTAGCTTAGAATTTTAAGAACAATTGTAACTGAGAAGTAATAGATGATATCCTTGTCTTGTTCCTGACTCTAATAGTAATGTCTTTAATATTTTGCAATTAATATTGGCTGTTGGTTTCTGACATCCTTTATGATGGTAAGGAAGTAACCTGCTGTTCTTATTCAGTTAGGAGATTTTTATCAGGTAAGTTTGTTGAATTTTATTAAAGGCTTTTTTTGTCATCCATCAGAATGCTCATACAGTTTTTCTCCTTAGTTCAATTAATGTGATGAATTATGTTAATACATTTTCAAACGTCAAACAATCCCAAAGTCCAAGAAATCATTCTTGGTGATAGTGTTATTTTAATGTACTTGCTAGATTTGATATGCTAATATTTTATTTGACCTTTTTTATTGTGGTAAAAAATAACAAAATTTCCATCTTAACCTTTTTTTTTTTTTGAGGAAGATTAGCCCTGAGCTACCTGCTGCCAATCCTCCTCTTTTTGTGCCCATCTTCCTCCACTTTATATGTGGGACGCCTACCACAGCATGGCTTTCCAAGTGGTGCCATGTCTTCACCTGGGATCTGAACCGGTGAACCCGGGGCTGCTGAAGCGGAACATGCGCACTTCACCACTGTGCCACCGGGCCAGCCCCAATCTTAACCATTTTTAAGTACAGTCATGCATCACTAGATGACAGGGACATATTCTAAGAAACGCATCATTAGGCAATTTTGTCATTGTGTGAACATCATAGAGTGTCCTTACACAAACCTATATAGTATAGCCTACTACACGTCTAAGCTATATGGTGTAGCCTATTGCTCCTGGGCTACAAACCTGCACAGCATGTTACTGTACTGAATACTGTAGGCAATTGTAACACAGTAGTTAAGTATTTGTGTAACTGAACATAGAAAATGTACAGTAAAAATACAGAATCAAAGATAAAAAATGGTACACTTGTGCAGGGCACTTACCGTGAATGGAGCTTGCAGGACTGGAAGTTGCTCTGGGTGAGTCGGTCCGTGAGTGGTGAGTGAACGTGAAGGCCCAGCACACTGTACGCTACTCTAGGCTTTATAAACACCGTTCACTTAGGTTACACTAAATTTATTCAAAATGTTTTTTCTTTCTTCAATAATAAATTAACCTTAGCTTACTGTAAATTTTTTACTTAATAAACTTTTTAATTTTTTTTACCTTTTTGGCTCTTGTGTTAACACTTAGCTTAATCACAAACACTATATAGCTGTACAAAAATATTTTTTCTTTACATCCATATTCTGTAAGTGCTTTTCTATTTTGTTAGCTTTTTTCTATTTTTAAAATTTTTTATTTATCTATTTTTTACTTTTTTAACTTTTTTGTTGAAAACTAAGATGCAATCACACATTAGCCCAGGCCTACACAGGGTCAGGATCATCAATATCACTGTCTTCCACCTCCACATCTTGTCCCACTGGAAGGTCTTCAGGGGCAATAACACACGTGGAGCTGTCATCTCCTATGATTACAGTGTCTTCTTTTGGAATACCTCATGAGGGACCTGTCTGAGGCTCTTCTTGAGGAAGTGTCACTCTTTTCAGAAATACGTCCATGGTGGGTTTGTCTTTTTTTCATCATGGATTTGCTTGTAAGCAGGTAACATTCCTCTCTATTAATGAAAACCTTTTGGTTTGGGGCATCCGCATTTTCAAAACTTTGCCAATCTTCCCCTTTTTGTTTGAGGAAAATTCACCCTGAGCTAAGATCTGTGCCAATCTTCCTCTATTTTGCATGTGGGTTGCCACCTCAGCATGGCCACTGATGAGTGGTGTAGGTCCAGGCCAGGGAACCAAACTTGGGCCGCTTAAGCAGAGCGCACCAAACTTAACCACTAGGCCACAGGGCTGGCCCCCATGTTTTCAGACTTTTTAAGGAGCTTGTCGAGGTCTGCAAAAGCTTCTGCTAAACTCTTCACTGTGAATTTTCTTAGAGGTTCTTCTTTTTCTTCTCCCGCAGTTTCCTTTTCTCTGGCCTCTTCTTCAGCTATGCATTTCTGTTCCAGTTCCAATAATTCCTCATTAGTCAGTTCCTCGGGAACCACCTAGAGCTCCTCAATATCATCCTCATCCACACCCAGTAAAGTTGTTTACCATCTCAACCACCGCCTTGTTGATTTTTGCAACCTTCTCATCCTTGGCAAATCTTTTGAAGTCATAAACGAACCTCTTGAGTGTCTTCTTCCAGATGCCATTCATATACTCCTTGGTGACATCAGCCCACGCCCATGCAAGGTTCTTGATGCAGTCATAGATGATTTAATCCTTCCAGAATTGCATCAGTGTCTTCCTCAGTTGTAGCAATAACCTGGGCAAAGGTTCTCCTCAGGTAGTAGGGCCTTAAAAGGTACTATAACTCCTTGATTCATTGGTTGGATTAAAGAGGTGGTGCTTGGAGGAAGAAACACTGCTTTGATATTGGGATGAAGATCACCAATAAAAGGAGGACATCCAGGAGCATTATCAACAATAAGCAAAATCTTGAAAGGTACATTATTCTCCAAACAGTACATCTCCATTTCACTGGCATAGCAATTCAGGAGAGCATCTTGGAAGAGGAGCTGGGTCATCCATTACTTCTTATTGCTCCTGTAGTACCCCGGCAGTGTGTTCTGATTGACATGCTTAAAGACCTTGGAATTCTCACTGTGCCAGATCACAAAAGGTTTAAATTCGTAGCCTGAAACATTGCCCCCAAGCAAGACTGTTATCCTGTCCTAAAAACCCGGCATTGACTTGGTCTCCTTATGGATGAAAGAACTTTCAGGCATCCATTAACAAAATAGGGAGGTTTCATCCATATTGAACATTTGCTCTAGCAAGTAATTTTCCTCCACAATCAGCATATCTAGAATTTCCAGAAATTCTTCTACTGCCTTCACATCAGCACTTGCAGACTCACCACTCACTTTCATGTTATGTAATGAATAGCAATTCTTGAATCATTTACACCACCCAAAGCTAGAAAATTCAACATCATAGTCAGGTCCAGTCTTTTCTTTTGACATCGCAAATAAATTTTTTGCTTTGGCCATGATCATCCTGGTGCTGAGAGGGATATGATTCTGTGTCTGGTCTTCAATCCAGGTCATTAGAAGTTTCTCCACGTCTGATAAAGGCCCTTTTCAATTTTTTTAAGTCTTATTGCCTTCAAAGAAGCAGATCCTTCAACAGCTTCCATCATTTTCTTCTTGTTCTTCAAGATTGTAGCTATGGGGGCTGGCCTGGTGGCGCAGCGGTTAAGTTCGCATGATCCGCTTCAGCAGCCTGGGGTTCTCTGGTTCGGATCCTGGGTGCGGACGTGGCACCGCTTGGCAAAAAGCAAAAAGCCATGTGGTAGGCGTCCCACGTATAAAGTAGAGGAAGATGGGCATGGATGTTAGCTCAGGGCCAGTCTTCCTCAGCAAAAAGAGGAGGATTGGCAGTTGTTAGTCAGGGCTAATCTTCCTCAAAAAAAAAAAAAAAAAAGATTGTAGCTATGGTGGAATGAGACATGCCTAACTGGCGAGCAATAATCATCACTGGTTTTCCACCTTCATAGTCCTTAATCACTTTGAATTTCATTTCTAGATCAATCACTTGATGTAGCCTCTTACTAGCAACATTAGCAGTGGATTTGTATGCTGAGGGGCCATGATGAACAAAACAACATGAGATTAAATCAAGCACAGGAGAAAGTGATGCAATCAAGAGAGGCAGTAAACATGAGATGTATGAGGAGGCTGTGCTGTGTAACATGACATACTGTTTTACTGTAAACTTTTTTTTATAAGTAGAAAGAGTATACCCTAACATAATGATAAAAAATATTAGTAAATACATAAACCAGTAAAATAGTCATTTATTATCATTATCAAATATTATGTACTGTACATAATTCTATGTACCATACTTTTATACGACTAGCAGTGCCGTAGGTTTGTTTACACCAGCATCACCACAAACACATGAGTAATGTGTTGCATTATGATGTTAGGATGGCTATGACATCACTAGGTGATAGGAATTTTTCAGCTCCATTATAATCTAATGGGACCACCACTGTATATGAGGCCCATCATTGACTGAAACATTGTTATGTGGGTCATGACTATACTTAGATAGCTCATATAGGTGGAATTGTACAGTGTTTGTATTCTTGTGATTGGCTTATTTCACTTAGCACAATGTCCTCAAGGTTCATCCATGTTGTGGCATGTGACAGGATTTCCTTCTTTTCTAAGCCTGACTAATATGCCACTGTATGTATATATCACATTTTCTTTATTCATTCATCCATCCGTGGACATCTGGGTTGCTTCCACTTCTTGGCTGTTTTGACTAGTGCTGCTATGAACATGGGTGTGCAAATATCTGTTCAAGACCCTGCTTTCAATTCTTTTGGATGCCCAGAAGTGGGATTGCTGGATCATATGGAAGTTCTATGTTTTACATTTCTGAAGCACTACCGTACTGTTTTCCATAGTGGTTGCATCATTTTACAATCCCACCAACAGTGCACAAAGCTTCCAATTTCTCTACATCCTTGCTACCACTTATTATTTCCTAGTTTTTTGATAGCAGCCATCCTAATAGGTGTCAGATGATATCTCATGGTGGGTTTTTTTTTTTTTTTTTGGAAGATTAGCCCTAAGCTAATATCTGCTGCTAATCCTCCTCTTTTTGCTGAGGAAGACTGGCCCTGAGCTAACAAACGTGCCCATCTTCCTCTACTTTATATGTGGGACGCCTACCACAGTATGGCTTACCAAGCAGTGCCATGTCTGCACCCGGGATCCAAACCGGCGAACCCCGGGCTGCTGAAGCAGAACGTGCGAACTTAACCACTGAGCCACTAGGCTGGCCCCAGATTTATCTTAAATATAAGTCAATTCTATATAATTCTAAGCCAAAAAGTTTGAAAATGTTTATGAAGCAAGAAAAGTATTATTTATAAAAAGAAAAAAGACTCAAGGAAAAGATGAAAACCTGAAGCACCTATGATCACAGCAGAAATTAAAAACGTTGTCAAAGAACTATTTTTAAAAGTTTTAGGTACAGACGGCTTCATGAAAAAATTCTTTCTAACCATCAAGGAATTGATCATTCCTGTGCTATATTTAAAAATTCTTAAGTATAAAAATGTATGATCCCCTTGTCTCTTTATTATTGATTTGTAGAAGTTCTTCAGATTTGGATATCCACATATTCAGCTACAACTATGTAGTAGAATGTTTTTCGACTGCAATGGGTGTGAGCTTAAGCACTACATGTTACCATTTCTCCAAATGTTTGGAAGACACCAATCTGAGAGAATGGATTGGACACACAGAAAGAAGCACTGACAAGAGGCTAAAAGAGTGAATCCTGGAAAATTTCGTGTCTCTGGTTGCAGTCCTTCACTCTTGCCCTTTCTGTGGTTGGTTATGTGAGTCAATACATTTCTCCTTTTGCCTCTACTATTTCAATTTGTATTTTTCCCTTGTAATCAGAAGAGTACCAGTACAACAGTTATTAAAAATGATGCTGTACAGCCCAGCTGACATCTTGACTGCAGCCTTCTGAGAGACTCCAAGGCAAAACTGCCCAGCCAACCTGCTTTCAAATTCCTGATTCACAGAAACTATAAGAGAATATGTGTTTATTTACTTATTTTCTTTTGAGGAAGACTAGCCCTGAGCGAACAACTGCCAATCCTCCTCTTTTTAATGAGGAAGACTGGCCCTGAGCTAACATCCATGCCCATCTTCCTCTACTTTATCCATGGGACGCCTACCACAGCGTAGCTTTTGCCAAGTGGTGCCATGTGCGCACTCGGGATCCGAACCAGTGAACCCTGGGCCGCCGAGAAGCAGAATGTGCGAACTTAACTGTTGCGCCACTGGGCCGGTCCCTATTGTTTTAAAAAATGATGTAGAAATTTGTCTATTGGCCATAGACAAATAGTTATGATATATCCTTGAATTGAAAGAGCAGGTTACAAAACAGTATATGTGATATAATAGAATTTTTGTAAAAGTAAAATATATATGCAAATGTAACTATAACTACAATAAAATGTTTATGGGAAAATAGATACTAAGATGGAAAAAGTAGTTATCCTTATGTGGGAAGATTTATTTTCATGTTGATTGTCTTTTTTTGTTTATTTGTTTGTTTCCTGATTATTCTGCAATGAATAAAAGAAAATCTTTTATTTAGAAAAGAGTGATAATGCTCAGTGTTGTAAGGGTGAGTGAAGCCACTGACATTACCTTTCTAAGAAGGGACTTTACATATGTGTTGAGAGCCTGACAAAACTTACTTACCTTTTGGCCTAGTAATCCTAACTTTTGGATTATAAAAGGATATTTTCTACCTTAAGGAAATAACTAGTGCAATGCAGCAAAGATTTATGTTCAAGAATTTCCATCACATTCTATATAATAATGAAATATTAGAAATAACCTTAATGAACAATAAAAGAATAATTATAATTCCAACCCAGAACAAGTTTGGCTACAATAACTAAGGAGTACTGCTGACATTAATGCCCAGGGACCAGGGGTGTGCCACACCCTTCCTAAAAAAGAACTGTCCCAACTTCCATATCTGAAGAAATGAAGCAGATGTACCTTTCCTATTGTTCCTTCTAAGTACAATTAAAAACCCTGAACATTACAAACAAACATAAGAAACACTTCCAAACTCATTGTATGTGGCCAGCATTACCCTGATAACAAAGCCAGACAAAGACACTACAATAAATAAAAAGCTATAGACCAATATCCCTTATGAATACTGATGTAACAATCCTCAACAAGATAATAGAGAATCAAATTCAGCAGCATATTAAAAAAGATCATACACCATTACCAAGTAGGATTTATACCTGGAAGGCAAGGATGGTTCAACATATAAAAATCAGTGAACGTAATGTATCATTTTTTTAGACTGAAGGAAAAAATCTACACCATCATCTCAATTGATGTGGAAAAAGCATTTGACAAAACTCAATATCCTTTCATGATAAAAACACTCAATAAACTATGAATGGAAGGAAACTTCCTCAATATGATAAAGGCCACAAATGAAAAACCTACAGCCAACATCATACTCAATGATAAAAGGCTAAAAGCTTTTCCCTTAAAATCAGCAACAAGACAGGGATGCTTGCTTTTGCCGCTTCTGTTTCAACATAGTACCTGAAGTCCTAGCCAGAGTGATTAGACAAGAAAAAGACACAGAAGGCATCCAAAGTGGAAAGAAAGAAGTAAAACTATCTCTGTTTGCAGATAACATGATCTCATATGTAAAAAATTAAGATTACACACACATACAAACATGTTAGAGCTAATAAACTCAGCAAAGTTGCAGGATAGAAAATCAACACACAAAAATCACTTGCATTTCTATACACTAAAAATGAACCATATGAAAACGAAATTAAGAAAACACTTCCATTTACATTAGCACCAAAAAGAATAAAATATTTAGGAATAAATCTAACCAAAGAGGTGAAAGATTTGTATACTGAAAACTACAACACGTTGCTGAAAGAAATTAAAGAAGACTTAAGTAAACAGGCATCTGTGTTCGTGGACTGGAAGAGTTAACATTGTTAAGATGATAATACCACCCAAAGCAATCTACAGATTCAATACAATCCTTATTAAAATTTCAATGGCATTTTTTTCAGAAACAGAAAAACCTATCCTAAAATTCATGTGGAATCTTAGGGGACCCCCAATTACCAAAAAAAAGGAGAACAAAGTTGGAGGACTTGCATTTCCTAATTTCAAAACTTACTACAAAGCCACACTAATCAAAACCTTGTGGTAGTAGCATAAGGAGAGACACATAGACCAATGAAATAGAAGAGAGAGCCCAGAAATAAACCCTTGCACTAATGGTTAATTGATTTTCAGTGTGGGTGCCAAGATCATTCAATGGGGAAAGGACAATCTTTGCAACAAATGTGCTGCAAAAGCTGGATATTCACAGGCAAAATAATTAAGTTGGACCCTTACTTTATGCCGTATAAAAAAATCAACTCAAAACAGATCAAAGACCGTTTTAGACTGGGAGTTTTTAAATTATGAATTCAATATCCTTAATAGTTATAGGACTATTTGAGTTATCTACTTTGTATTGGGTGAATTGGAGTAATTTGTGTTTTTTGAGGAACTGGTCCATTTCATCTAAGCTGTCAAATTTATGTGTGTGGAGTCTTTCACAACATTCCCTTCTTATCTTTTTGATGTCTTCAGGGTCTGTAGTTTTAGCCCCCTTTTCATTCTTGATATTGGTAGATTGTGTCTTCTCTCTTTTTTATGATTTTAAAACTTCAAATAATATATTTTCAGGACCAGATGGAAACCAAACATTTAAAGAAAAATTAACGCTGGTTGTATATAATCTCTTCCAGGAAATAGAAGAGGAGGGAACACTTTCCAATTGATTTTATGAAGCTAGTATTATTCTGATACCAAGACCAGAAAAGACAGTTCAAAAAAGGAAAACAATAGATTAATACACCTTATGAATACATACACAAAAATCCTTAACAAAAAATTAGCAAATAGAATTCAACAATACATGAAAATAATTACACGTCATGACCAAGTGGGATTTATTCCAGGGATGCAAAGCTGTTCAATATGTGAAAATCAATCAATGTAATCTACCATATTAACAGATAAAGAAAGAAAAATACATGATCCGAAGAATTGCTGCAGAAAAATCATGTGAACAAATTCAAATGATTTCAACAAATTCAAATTCATACTCTTATGATAAAAACCCTCGCAAAAACAGGAATAGAGGAGAACTTCCTCAACTAGATAAAGAACATTTGCAAAGAGCCTACAGCTAACACTGAAAGCCTGAATGCTTTCCTCCAAAAATTGGGTACAAGTCAAGGATGTCTGCTCTTATCACTCTTATTCAGCATAGTGCTGGAAATGCAATAGGCAAGAAAAAGAAATAAAGCATATAGGTCATAAAGGAAAAAATAAAAATGTCCCTATTTCAGATGACATGATTGTCTACATAGAATCTCTAAAGAAAACCTCCTGGAACTAATCAGCGACTTTAGCAAAGTTTCAGGATACAAGATAAATATACAGAAACCAATTGCATTTCTGTATACTACCAATGAACATGTGGTCACTAAAATTAAAAATATAATGCATTTAGGGGCCGGCCCGGTGGCGCAGCGGTTAAGTTCGCACGTTCCGCTTCTCGGCGGCCCGGGGTTCGCTGGTTCGGATCCCGGGTGCGGACATGGCACTGCTTGGCAACCATGCTGTGGTAGGCGTCCCACGTATAAACTAGAGGAAGATGGGCACGGATGTTAGCTCAGAGCCAGGCTTCCTCAGCAAAAAGAGGAGGACTGGCAGTAGTTAGCTGAGGGCTAATCTTCCTCCAAAACAAACAAACAAACAAACAAAATATAATGCATTTATAATCACTCAAAAAAAACGTGAAATACTCAGGTGTAAATCTAACAAGAAGTGTACAGAACTCATCTACTGAAAACTACAAACTGCTGATGGAAAAAATACCTAAAGAAAAGTAGACACATACGATACTCCTGATTTGGAGGACTCAATATAGGAAAGATGTCAGTTTTCTCCAAACGGATACACAGGCTTAATGCAATTACTGTTAAAATTCCTTCAAGTTGTTTTTGTAGATACAGATAAGATTTTTCTACATTTTATATGGAGAGGCAAGGGAACTAGAAGAGCTGAAACAATCTGGAAAAAGTAAAGTAGGAGGAACCACTCTTCTCAATGTTAAGTTTCATCACAGCTATAGTAATCGAGACTGTGTAGTATGGATGCATTGGTGAAGAGATAGGCACAGGTTAATGGGACAGAATAAAGAACTCAGAAATAGACTCACGCAAACATGTTCAACTGATTTTTGACAAAGGTGTAAAACACAACTCAGTAGTAGAAGGAAAGATAGCCTTTTCAATAAATGGTACTGGAGCAGTTGGGCATCCATGGTAAAAACAAAACAAAAAACAAAGCAAAAAACCCTCAGCCTAAGTCTCACACCTTACAAAAAAATTAACTTGAAATGGATCACAGACTTAAATGGAAAACTACAGTAATTTCAGAAAATAACATAGGAGAAAATCTTTGAGATCTAGGGCGAGGCAGAGGTGGTAGGCTTGACACCAAATGCACAGTTTATAAAAGAGAAAATTGATAAATTGGACTTCATCAAAATTAAAACCTTTTGGGGCTGGCCCCGTGGCCGAGTGTTTAAGTTCCCACACTCCGCTGTGGCGGCCCAGGGTTTTGCTGGTTCAGATCCTGGGTGCAGACATGGTGCTGCTCGTCAGGCCACGTTGAGGTGGCATCGCACATGCCACAACTAGGAGGACTTGCAACTAAGATATACAACTATGTACTGGGGGGGATTTGGGGAGATAAAGCAGGAAAAAAAAAAAGATTGGCTACAGTTGATAGCTCAGGTGCCAATCTTAAAAAAATAAAAATAAATAAATAAAAACTTTTGCTCTGTGAAAAACCCTGTTAAGAGCATGAGAAGACAAGCTACAGACTATGACAAAATATTTGCAAACCACATATGCAACAAAGGACTAGTATGTAGAATATATTAAGAAGTCTTAAAACTCAACAGTAAAAACCAAGCCAATTAGAAGGTAGGCAAAAGACATGAAGAACCATTTTACTGAAGAGGATACACAGATGGCAGAGAAGCACAGGAAATGATGTTGAGCATCGTTAACCATTAGGTAGTTGCAAATTAAAATCACGAGATAGCACTACAAACTTATAAAAATGGCTAAAATAAAAACTAGTGACAACACCAAATGCTGGCGAGGATTTAGAGAAACTGGATTGCTCAAACATTCCTAGTAGGAATGTAAAATAGTAGAGCCACTCTGGAAAACAGTCTGGCTCTTTTTTAATAAAACTAAACACGCTACTACCATGTGACCCAGCACTTGCACTCCCGGGCATTTATTCCAGAGAAATGAAAACATGTTCACACAAAAACACGTACACAAATGTTCATAGCAGCTTAATTTGTTATCACACCAAACTAGAAACAACCACACGCCCTTTAACAGGTGAATAGTTAAACTGCCAAATCCATGCCATGGAGGAGTACTAAGCGATAAAAAGGAATGAACTATTGAATACACACAACAACCTAGATCCATCTCCAGAGAATTACGCTGAGTGAAAAAAAAGCCAATCTTCAAAGGACTGGCTACTTACTATTTGATTCCATTTATATAACATTCTTAAATTGATGAAATTCTAGAAATGAACAAATTAGTGGTTGTGAGGGTTAAGAAGCCGGTGGGGTGGGAGGGAAGTAGTTCTGGCTGTAAATCCGCAACATGAGAGATCCTCCTTTTGATGGAAATGTTCTGTATCTTTATTGTATCAATGTCAATATCCTATTTGTGATGTCAAAGTACAGTTTTGCAAGATGTTACCATTGAGGTAAGGTATAAGGGTATAAGGGATCTCTCTACTATTACTTACAACTGTATGTCAATCTACAATTATCTCAAAGTAAAAAGTTTAACTAAAAATTTAAAAATAGGGGCCAGCTCTGTGGCCGAGTGGTTAAGTTCGTGTGCTCTTCTTTGGTGGCCCAGGGTTTTGCTGGTTCGGATCCTGGGCGCAGACAGGGCACCGCTCGTCAAACCATGTTGAGGAGGCGTCCCACATGCCACAACTAAAAGGAGCCACAACTGAAAATATACAACTATGTACTGAGGGGATTGGGGAGAAAAAGCAGAAAAAAAAATTAAAAATAAATAAAGGATTGTTCCATCCAAAATGCCAGTAGTGGCCCTGTGAGAAGCACTAATACAATGGGCTATTTAGCAACCATTTAAATATCGTGCTTTTGAAGACTATTTAATGACACGGGAAAATGTTTATTTTTAACCGTCAGTTAAAAACTATTAAGATTCAAAACTGCATTTAAACTAAGATCCTAATTTTATGAAAAATATTTACTTATATATGCAAAAAAATGGAAAGGATATGTATAATTTTTTCACTGTGGTTGTATCTCAGTGATGAGATTACTTGTGATTTTCATTTCGTTTTTCATACTTTCCTGGTTTTCCAACTTTTTTGCTATGGCATAAGTCATACATAAATGAAATAAATGTATAACTACTGAGAAGGAAGATCAGTCTCAGAGATAAGCAGACTGTGTTTTGCGGGCACACAGGCCTTCTGTCCTAAAGCATCTCCCATCTTACCTGTCAGAGCGCTCCCACTAGCCTGTTTACAGTCCTAGAAGATGCACAAGTGTTTAAAACAAACCCCAGTTTTATAAGGAAGAAGTTTGGAACAAAATTTTATATACTTTTAAATATACATGTATCAAAAATGACTATAGGGAAAAGAATATTGCTTTGTTTATCTAAGAACTGTACATGGGAGTCCAGGAGGAAATCATAAATTCCAGATATGCAGCACCTTTAGGGGCTGGCCCCATGGCATAGTGGTTAAGTTTGGTGCATTCTGCTTTATCAGCTCAGGTTCGCACGTTCTGATCCCAGGCATGGACCTACACCACTCGTGGGCCACGCTGTGGCAGTGACCTGTATATAAAGTAGAGGAAGATTGGCATGGATGTTAGCTCAGGGCTAATTTTCCTCAAGGAAAAAAAAGAATAGATGCAGCACCTTTAAAAAAAGATAGTGTGCTAACTTTTTTTAAATGAAGAAATGAATGTGGTGTGAGTTATGACTACTGTCAAAGATGCACAGTAAGATGACAGAAATTTCCTACTGCTCATGTAGTATGGCAGAGGGGGTATCAGTTTATGCCCCCAAACTCCTACTTCAAACAGGGAAGTTCTGTTTTTGTTTGTTTTTATATATATGGGCATTCTGTACAATATTTTGTTTGGAAAAAAAGAACGTATGAAAACCATAATTTAAGGTATGTCTTGATATAACATAGCATTAGTGGTTTTTCTGGACCATCATTTGGAGACCTGAAATTTAGTCCTTCCTTTCTCTGGACAGGCAACAGGGGAAGGACGGACAGTAGAAAAAGCAACCGGGAGGGAAAAAGAGTGTACTGTTAAAGGGAGTGGGGAAAGTTCTCTTTGGAGGATGAAGGTTATTGGCTTATGGTCTTACACAAAGACAATATAAGCAACCCCATAGCAAGCAGAGCAGACTAGCTATCAAGATATTCAAAACCTTCCAGTCCAAATTATCTTTCCAGTCTTACAGCCTATGTATTTCTCTCTTCTTCCCTTCCAACCCTCCATCTACCTTCCACTCCTCTCTCACATACGCACACTCCTTTTCAGCTACACTGGAACCATTTTTTGTTCCCAGAACTTGCCTTACACATTTATAACTCCACCCTCTGCTCAAGCCATTCTTTCTACCTAGATTACCTTTCCCAGACCTGTACTGTCCAGTATGGCAGCCACTAGTCACAGGGGCTATTAAGCACTTGAAATGTGGCTAGTGTGGATTGACATATGCTATAAGTATAAAATATACACTGGATTTCAAAGAGTACAAAAAAAATTTTTAAATTCACCTCTTTTTACTTTTTAAAATGTAGCTACTACAAAATTTAAAATTACGTTCATGGGGGCCTGCCCCGTGGCTGAGTGGTTAAGTTCACGTGCTCCACTTTGGTGGCCCAGAGTTTTGCCAGTTCGGATCCTGGACACAGACATGACACCACTCATCAAGCAACGCTGAAGCGGCGTCCCACATGCCACAACTAGAAGGACTCACAACTAAAAATATACAACTACATACCCGGGGTTGGGGTAGGGCTTTGGGGAGAAAAAGGAAAAAATAAGATCTTTAAAACTACATTCATGGTTAGTATAATATGTCCAGGAAGTTTTGACCCTTATTTATTGACCTTAAGGACACATTAGCTCAGCATTTGTGAATTTAAGTGTTTTAATCAGAATTATTTTAACTTCAGTGAATTTTTAGGGAAAATATATTATCAGAACAAACTCTATTTAATTATTTGATCAATTCTCTACTTAACAGAGTTAAACCACTTCCAATTTTTCTATTTTCATTTTTATTTTAGTGAAATTATTTTCATTGTAATCAGTTCTTTCCTCTGATAATTTTACAAAGGGAATTTGACTTATTTGTCAATATTTTTTTTTTAGTCTCTTTTTTAGGTTTTCCTTTACAGCGAGTATCTTTTTGTGGTCATGATTTTGACTACATGCAATTTTCCTAGGTCAAATTTTGCAAATAAAAAATATACTGTGTCCAGTTTTAGCCACTGCCACTTATATGGTATGCAAATCATTTCTACTAGTAATATTCATTGTAATTGGATAAAAGACCAATCGTTTACACTGATTTTTAAATTTATCCATGAGAAAATTCTGGGAAGATCTCAGATAATCCAGGATAGTTCTATTATCCGAGATTGCTTAACTGTATTCCTTGTCCAATTTCTCCATAACTTCTGATCACTCAATGCCTTTGGTGAGACAAAGATAAAAAGGCAAGGGTCAAAATATCCTTGAGGAGGGCCCGGCCCCATGCCCAAGTGGTTGAGTTTGCTCGCTCCGTTTCGGTGTCCCAGGGGTTCAGCGGTTCGGATCCTGGGTGCAGGCATGGCACCACTCATCGGGCCATGCTGAGGCGGCATCCCGCATGGCACAACTAGAAAGACCCACAACTAAAAATGTGCAACTATGTACCTGGGGGGCTTTGGGGAGAAATAGGAAAAATAAAATCTTTAAAAAAAAAAAAAAAAAAAAGAGCATCCTCTTAAAAAAAAATATCCTTGAGGAATTATTGTCATTCTCTTAGGTGTAATAATGGTATTGGGATTACGTTTTTAAAAAGTTTTGGGGCCGGCCCCATGGCCGAGTGGTTAAGTTCACGTGCTCCACTTCGGTGGCCCAGGGCTTCGCCAGTTCGAATCCTGGGTGCGGACATGGCACCACTCATCAAGCCACGCTGAGGCAGCGTGCCACATGCCACAACTAGAAGGACCCACAACTGAAAATACACAACTATATACTGAGGGGCTTTGGGGAGAAAAAGGAAAAATAAAATCTTTTAAAAAAAAGGTTTTTTTCTTTTAGACATACATACTAAACTATTAATGAGTGAAATAATATCATATGTAGCATGTGCTTCAAAATAATGTGAAGAGGGAAATGAGTGGGAGTATAGATGAAGCAAGATTAGCCATAAGTTTACGACTGTCAAACCTGGTGACGGGTATATGAGGGTTCATTATATTACTCTGTCTACCTTTTGGATATGTTTTTAAATTTCCATAATAAAAAGGTAAAATAATAACATTATTTTTTTAAAGCTCTTAAGATCAAAAGGCAGCGTCAAAATATGCTTTCTTTTTTTTGGTCCTTATCTTTATCCACAGCTACAAAAATGAAATTGGAACTCCCTACTGTATTTTCAGGGCCCTGCTCCATCTGTTTCCTACCTGTCTCTCTGATCTTATCTCCTGCTACTTTATTCCGCTAGGCTATTCAGGGAATAAAATGTGAATGGTGTCCCCGGACAAGCTCAGTCAAGAAGCCTCCTTCCTCACCATCACTTCACTCCATCCGCCTGCCATCACTTCATTTCCTGGAACACAGCAAGTATCTTCTGCCTCAGGACCTCTGCACTTGCTGTTCCTGAATCTGGAATCCCTTGGCTACTCAAGTCTCAGCTTAAATGTCACTCATTCCTCAGAAATGTCTTTCCTTACCACTCTCACTAATGTAGCCCTCCCTATTTTTCTCCATCTCAATACTGTTTATTGCCTTTGTAGCTTTGTCACCTTTTTTCTGTGTCTTCTATAAACACCATGAACTCAGGGATTCTGTTTTGTTCATTGTTTACACTCAGCACCCAGCACAGGATCTGGTACATAGAAGGCACTCAATAAATATTTGTTGAATTAAAATTTTAGTTTTTTTAAGGTCTGCTTTAAATCGGACCTTCATAAAGATTTCTTTGAGCCCTCTAGGTGAGAATTAATCTTTTACTATACTAGGTGTACGAACAGACATAAAGGAGAAAAAAGTTTGTTTTACCCTTTGCCTGGTCTGCTGTGGTGACATCTAGAATGAACTTGTACATCTTTTTGCCTTGTTTTTTACGTTAGCATTTTAAAAATTATTTCTCTGTATATTTTTGAAAAAGTTTCAGATTACAAAGTACTGCTTCTAAATATTTCTTCTACATCCAGGTGGAGAGTTTCACCTCTTTTGATAGTCTTTAATTTGTTTCTATGGCCTCCCAATGTTCATGACACATGAGGATGTCATGATGCTGAGATGAAGAATGACTGGTTTAGTTAGACTTGTCCTCATTGACAATGTCTATGCTTCGGGGAATTGCAGGTACACAAATTAATTAGCTAAAATCTCCTAGAGCAAGTCTCTTGCCAGTTGGGTTAGGGTTCTCTTTCAAATGGGACTTTGATTCACATAACTTGTATGCCTGAAAGCTACCTTCTCACCATTTGCTAATTGCTTTCTGTCAAATACGCAATACAACAATGTATGTTTGCCTATAAACAAAGGACAGTTTAATTCTCATAATAATGTTTTAACATTTGTGCTCACTGTAAACAGATTTCTACTCTGGAGCCACTTTTAGAAGACATTTTGTCCTCTCCCAAATAGCAATATTTTTGGAGTGTTTCTTCCAGTCAGCTTATTTGCAGAATTGTTTAACACTAATTTTACTGCAGCAAGTGAAACAAATGTTTCCATTTTGAAAATGTCTCTGGAAAAATAAAGATTTGCAATTCAAATGAATGGGGAGATTGTTAGATTGTGGTAAGTAAAATGGATGATTATACTTAATTTTTTTCAAGAAACATCATCCAAAATATTAAATGTTTCCTAGATGGATACAGTACGTTCTATAAGCCCTTACGAATTATGATTGATAGCATAGATGTCCTAATTCTCCATTCTCATCAGACAAGTGTTTATTAAGATGGATCTATTATCTTAGAAACTGAAAAGAAAGTGCACAGAACCATAACACATCACTCCATATCAGGCTAAGCACATAACACAGTTTTATTTCTGTTGAGAAAAACTATAATCCAGGGAGAAAGTTTTCATACATTCCTCCCAAAGGAGTTTATCGTTTTTTGAAGGATTGCTATAGAAATAAAACCTGGTCTCAATTCAGCTCATAATTACATAATACAGATTTTAAAGTTTTCTTAATACATGAGTCTATGAGCTCAAGGTTTATAGGGGTTAGTGCTACCTATTTGTATTAAATCAGTGTTTATCAATGTGATTTCTTTCTGGGCAATTTTGCTATCTTTTAGGACATTCATTTAACAAATAAAGAACTGATTTACTCAGTTGATTAAATATTAAGTAGTGTGATATCAGGCAATAATATTTTAAAAGGTAAAAATGAACCAAAGGTAGATTCTTAGAACAAGGGATAATTTATTTCCCGCTTCTTGATTGTTACTGGAGGAGGCACAGACTAAACTACTGTGCCTCATCTTGTTGTCCTTATCTAACTAGAGAATCCGAGAACTGTATACCTGGAAAAGACCTTCCAGAGACCATTTGATTTCCTTCCCTGCCTTAATGAAGAAGAAAACCCAAACCCTCGGACAATTCGCTCATGTTCTTTTTAAACACCTCCAGGAACAGAGATTTACAACCTTTCTCGATAAAAAGAAACTTGTTTTGGTATAAAGCAACAGCAGTGGTTACCTGAGTTACCTATGACTCCCACTAAAGCAATATACTTCACACATGCAGCATTTCCTCTGCAATTGTCACAAAAGCCTTACAAGTTGGTTATTTATTAGGTCTATTTTATAGAGAAATTGAGCCGAGAGAGAGCGATTTAGTCAAGGTCACACTGCTGGTAAGTGGACAAGCCAGGATTCACACCCAAGGTATCTCTTTCATTAACCCAGCTGTTTTCTCAAAAGCAGTGTGTGTATTTACCTTCATAAAGTGAAGTAATGAAATCAATAAACACAAGCCTAAGCCTATGTGTCAGGAAAAGAGTTTCCTTGGACGATACAAATTGATGACGAAATAATGACAGTAGATACTTTTTATTTAAAAAATATTCCATATTGAATTATGCAGAACCTCAACTCCGGCCTTTTTTAAATCAAACGTCTCTGGGTGGAATAAATTGACTACAAATCCCCAAGACTTGTCATCAGTATTTCAACCCATAATTTAGCAAACACACACACACACAGACACACACACTACATGCGCGCCTTGTAGGGATAAAGTTCCAGGTCTTTCTTTGGGCGTCAGTTTCGAGACTTCGAGTCTCAGATGTGTGTATGTGACTAAGGAGAAGAATAGCTGAATCACTTCTAAAAGCGAATCCTCCCAATTAAAAATCTATAATGAAAATGAAGACAAATTAGGCAGTCCATCAGCCTTTCAATCTCAACAGCTCTTCTCCCCAAGTCAACCCAACCTGCTCATCTCCCCTCACCCACGCCCCTCAACCGGGAAATAGACCCGAAGGCCGGAGGTAGAAGGGGCGACAGCCTGGCCAGGGCTCCGCTTTATTCTGAAGCCTATCGGGGCCCGGAATCCACGGGTGCCCGCGGGTCCCTGCTGTTGGCCGGGGGAAGCGGGGAAGAGTGCCGTTCGCCGGCAAGAGCTGGGCGGGGAGGTGAACAGAGCCGGAGTTCGTGGGGGGCCAGAACAGCCCGACGAGGGTGTAGAAAAAGGGAGTGGACAGCCTTTCTCCAACGTTACAGAGGCGTGCGGAGCGCGAGAGGGAGCGCCTCGCGCGCAAACTCGCCCACCGGCCCCCTCGGTACCGCCAAGCCGCACCGGGCGCCCGCCCGCTAAGCGGAAGGCAGCGCGGCTCAGGGCCCGGCCCAGGCCGGCGCATGCGCAGCAGCCCCACCTCCGCTCCTGGCCCCCTCCCCTCCCTCTTCCCGGCGGGTCTGGGGCGGCGGCGGCGGCGCGGTGACGTCAGGGCGTTGGGGCAGCTCCTGTGACAGACGGAGCTGGAGCAGTGGGGCGGCGGCGGAGTCCGGCGGCCGGGATAGCGAGTGAGCGAGCGAACGAGCAGCGACCCCGGGGTCCAGGGAGCGAGAAGGAGAAGGAGGGGAGCGCTCAGGCGCGAGCGAGAGAAACCGCGAGCGCCGGGCTTGGGCTCGAGCCCCGGAACGGCTGAGGAGCCCGCCCGCTCCCCTCCCCTCCCCCTCCCCGGGACCGGGCCCAGCGCGCCATCCTCCCCCTCCCTCCTTCCCTCCCTCCCTCCTTCCTCCCTTCCCTCTCCCTCTCCCCCTCCCCCGCCGGTGGATGGGAGTGAAGGACGGAAGAGGCCCTGCGGAGGCGGCGGTGCATCGCTCCGGTAAGGCGGCTTGGGGCTGCGCCCTCCCCTCTGTCTCCTCCACCGTGCTCGGGCGGCTGCGGGCCGGGCACGGCGGCCTGACGATGTGGCTGCGCCGGTCCCCTCCCTCCCATTCTCCCCTCCCCCTGCCGCCGCCTCCTCCTTCTTCTTCTCTCCTCGCTCTCAAAATGGCGGCCGCGACGGCCGTTGAGTGAGAGACTCGGGAGGAGGGGGGACAGGCCCGGGAGGGCGCTGCCCTCGCTCTCCTGCTCCGGGGCCCGGGTTCGGGGGGTGCCAGGGCCGCCGCGACTCCGCCCGCGGCCCTCCCCGGGAAGAGATCGCCCTCCTCCCTCGGTGACTTAGCAAGAAAAGTATTCTTGGGTAGGAAGGGCGTGGAGAGCAGGTCGCTCTCTGATCTTGGGGAAAGGGTTTGGCCCTCGTCTCCCCGGCCGCGGCAGGCGAGCTCCGCAGTCCCCACCCCCTCCGCGGTTGGCGGCTCGGGGACCCGGCTCAGCCCCGCACCGCCTCGGCACCCACAGGCCTTCGGGCGTTCCGTCCCCCACCTGTCCTTAGGATGAGGTTGACCTGAGGAGGATGGCCCACCCCTACCCTGGCGCCCCTGTGCGGTGGTCCAGCCTCTACACCCACTAAGGAGGAGCGGCCCGACCCACCGAACCATCTGCAGCATCCACCTACCAAATCAGGCAGGGTTTTCTCTTCTGCCACCGGCTCCTCAAACGGGAGTTGCCTTTTGACGTTGTAACAACTGAGCTTCGAGGCCCTCAGCCATTCCCCTTCATCTCATCTCATCTCCCCCCTCGTTTAGGAAACGCAGTGCCTGCTTTAGCCTCCCAGGTGAGAAAATGCCTTCGAGGTGGTGGGCAAATTTTAACGCTACCTCCCTAAACAGAAGAGGAGAAAAGGGGAGGAGGTTTTCAGTATCGGAGACAAGATAGAGCAAGGTGCCTTGGCGTTGTTATTCTGCCTTTCTTCAGTGACTTAGCAAGAAACTCCTTGGAAGGAATGCAGGAGATTTTCGCTTGGGGTTGGGGTTTAGGTCCAATTTATATCAACCTTTTGGTTAAGAAATTGTGCTTTTGAAGAGAAGAACCAGATTTGTGGTCTCGTTCTCAATGGGCGATGTCATGCCAGGGCCCCCCCCTCCCCCTTTCTTCAAGAGGCAATGGGGAGAGAATAAAGATATTACTGTTATTCTGACCTCTACTTTAACGTACAGTCCTTGAGATTCATAACGTTTTGAAGGCTAAACAAAGAATTTGTACCATTTTTGGTAATTCTGTTTTTGTTGGGAGGTGGGTTGTTTTGTGTGAATTTCATTTTGAAGCTAGGGCGGAGGAGACAGTACTTGGGCCTTTCATACCAGTAATGTCATCTCTCCCCTTTTACCACAGTAGTATTTGCTGCTGCTTTTTTTTTTTTTTGCTGCAGCAAGGGTTGATGGCTGCGGGGTCCAGTCTCTTAATCGGGAAAATTTCCTGCTTGAGTATGTCAGTAGTGCTATAATGTCGAATATATAAAAAGCTTTTACTTAAAAAATTCTGATTTGGGTCTAAGGCATTAGCTAGCGTTTAATCTCTCATGGGTATCTTTCAGGACACAGTTTTGCAAAATAATTGGCAGTTACAAATTGCAGTTTTTATTAAAGCAGGAGAGTAATCTGTATTTAGAGTGGTTTATTCTTTGGTATTCTATTATAGATGATCATTGTTTGGATTCTTCAGAAGGGGAGGATCTCCTAAAACAAATTTGAAGCTGTTATTTTTTAATAAATCAGAGAAAGGAACCCAGTTTTTCACAAAGTATTTCTGTATATATTGATTTTTATGGAGTTAGCCCTATTTTGGTACCTCCACCCCGCCTCCTTTTTTTAAAAAAATGGGCTAATATTTGTGGATGCTGTGAACAGCCATTGAGCCGAGGAGACTGGGTGGAGTAAGAGAGCAGAAGCTGTGAAATGTTGGATTGCCCTTTCATAGCATTTTTCTCTTATGTTTTGTAAGGTTATTTGATGCTAATTGGTGCTACAACAAAGCCATTTCTCTGTAGTAGATCTTAAAATCTTATGTTTTTAATTTTCACCTTTTTTGCAAGGTAGGTATTGAATGATTGAAATAAAAAGCCATGTCCCTTTTCTAAAGCAGACACTTATTGTCTCTGTAAATATACATACACACACATATGTGTACACACCCTTGTTAATGTTTTGTATTCTTTTAGTCAAGTAAGTGTAAATTAAGGAATGTCAAATATTGGCAAGAAATAGTAGAAATATTTTAAAAATTAATAAGAATACTACAGATATGTTCTTTTGGTTTGCATTAAAACAGTAAATCTGATTTTTTGATAATGAACATCAAAGATGAGTAAAAAAGAATTAAGATAATCTGTGTTAAAGGCTCTTTATATAGACCTTTTCTCTTGTGTTGTCCCTTGAAAGGGACCTTTTTGTAAGGTTCTTCCATAAGAGAGGGTAGGTCACTTTAATGTCATGTTGCAAGCATTCATGTGAATAGACATCTTCAAAAGAATGTCAAAATCATGTGGTAAATGTGATTTTGATGGGCCTTACGGTTTTGTCAATATATGATATCTTTTTACATTTTTATTTTTAATGTGATTAGAAAGTAGAAGGGTTCATATGGTGAGGAATGAGAGTGGGAATGATCATTCACTATGTGTCTGACATAGCTCCCTCCCTAGTATTTATAGCTATAAAAGTGCACTAAGGAGCTGTGATTTTTCAGTAGATTATTAGTTGATCAGGAGTTTAAAATAATTTGACTTAAGTAAGAGAGCTTTAGTTCCAAATATGTATCTATATCTGTATGTTTCTGATACATGTGGCAGAATCTTTTGCTTAGTTTGGAGATCAGTTTTTAAAATTCTTCATAATCCTATATTTATAAACCTTTTAATGAGACTGAGATGGATTTCATTTTCAATAGAGTTGCTTGGTATCTGTTTTTCCAGATAAAATAACTCTTAAGTATATAAGACATTTGGAGATGTTTCTGGAAGGGAAAAATCAGTATCTCATAATTTTTGGTTTTCTAGCTATCACATCCGTGTTTCATTGTCTGTATTTTTTCAATGTAAATGCTTCCCTCTTATGTACTAAAAATAGATTATATATGTGTGGCCATATATATCATGTATGTATGTATATATACATATATGTGTGTATATATATATAAAAATGATTTTACCTTATGGCTCACATTTTAAGTATCCAGGAAATAATAGGACCTTACTTTTTGTTTACGTGTAGTTCATATTATTCACGACTTGTCATCTTAATAAACAAGCCATAGAAACTATGGAAGTTGTTGACATTAGGATGGAGATGTCTTAAAAAACAAACCCAAAGCAGAATCTTGGGGCAGTCCGAGTGAATTTTCCAGTTCTTCCCATTGAGTTCTAAAGCAGTGAGTCATGCACTATTTTGCCAAAAGGGACTTGAGGCTCATTTGGTTTTAAATCCAGCCGGCTATGTCTGCTGTGGTCCTAAAAGAGATTTTTTTACTTGCCTCTAAGTCTCTGTTGTGAAAATATTTCATTGTGACAGGTAACCTGTTTTCACGCACTTTGAAAAGAGAGAAACAGTTAAGTGTGAAGTAGGGCTTCTTTGATACTGTTCTTATGTCTTCTACATACAACTGTAATTGTTTTTTTGCTTAAAAAGTTGCTCTCTTTAAAGTAAAACTAATAGTATATAATATGAGTTTTAAAAAGAAAAAGCAAACCTACTGTTCTCCTCAAGATGCTTAGCTGTAGAATGAATCCTAGTTGCTGAAGGCCAAATGTTTTGAGAAATCTGTACTTCTTGAAGAAAAATGCTGTTTTATATAAGCCTAATAGTTAACTGCAGTGAACACTTTTTGGGTTGTTTTTAGCTTTGTCGTTGATATGACACTCTTGCTACTTATTTAAATGGAACCTTAGTTTAACTTCTGCTATATGTATAATTTTTAACCTCGCTATGGCACTTACAGATTTTAATTGATATTTGTAAAATGCTTTATAGTCATTGGATGCAGGCACCACAAGTGCTTATTATTTTCATTTATTGTTTTCTCTTTAAAAGAGATTGAAACTTTACTTATCTAGTTAGGATTGATCTGTGCATTTGTCAAGCATAATTCTGGAAAAGTATCCTCTAAAGTTATTGTCACTTAAAATTGTCATAAACATTTCCCTAGAACTTTGTAAATATGTTGAATGTGGTGTTTTATTTATTCCGTCAGCTACTTTTTGAGGTAGATTGGTATCATGGATGAGAGAATTTCTTTTCCTAAGGTCACATGTTACGTTAGTAACTAGAAATAGGTAATATTATAAGACACTGAACCACACACTTGAGTATTGCCTTGAATGATCAAACATTCCCTTTTCTTTTGACAAAATGGACTCTTTTTTTTTTTGAGGAAGATTAGCCCCGAGCTAACTACTGCCAAATCCTCCTCTTTTTGCTGAGGAAGACTGGCCATGAGCTAACATCCATGCCCATCTTCCTCTACTTTATACGTGGGACGACTACCACAGCATGGTGTGCCAAGCGGTCCCATGTCCACACCCGGGATCCGAACTGGTGGACCCCGGGCCGCTGAGAAGCGGAACGTGCGCACTTAACTGCTGTGCCACCTGGGTAGCCCCTGGACTCTTTTTATAGCTTATTCTTATGTTTGTTAATTTCTTTCTTTTCTAAAATGGTAAAAATTGGTGACATTTATTGCCTGCATCATTTAAGTTGGTATTTATAACATATGGTCTTGTATCATTAACTATTTTGCTTGCATAAGGCATTTGAGTAAGGACTCCCAGAAGTCCCTAATACTGCTTTATAGTGGTATCAATAAGTAAATAAATACTTGTTGCATACATGCAGATAGTATTCATAAGTAAATATTAACAAATTAATATTAACTATTACGCTAACACCATCATTAAAATGGAAACTTTTCTATTGTTTCTAAAGGTCATCATTTTCCTCCCAATACATCTGCCACAAATGGCAGCTGAACCAGGACAAGAGAATTCTCACGGCACTAAGTGGGAAACTGAGGACAGTCAGAGGGGGTTGGAAGTTGTTTTAACTATTCATTGTGGGTTCTGCACCAATATCATCTTTATTCTGGTTAAATGAGACTCAACTTTACGGTATAATAGTGCTGTATGTTTATATGCATGGAGAGAATATGTATATTTGTAGGTATGTACTAATTTTGAATGGCAAATGAAAATTATGTGATTCTTCTCAGAAAAAGTTAAACTAATATTTTAATACATACAAGTAGTATTATAAGTAAATAAATACTTGTTACATTTGATTGAATGGAGGGTTATTGAAAGGAAATGTGCTATCCTGTAAGTTCTTTGTAAAAGCTAACTTCCAGTGATCACTCAGGAATTAGGGTGAAGGAGACAAAAGTGTTTATACTCCCTTTACAGAAATTTTATGTTTTCCGTGGGAAAGGGGATGTCTATATCACACGTCTGATATAGGTGTATCAGGGCCACAAAATTCTCACCTATGAGAAGTGAATTAACCCAACTGGACAAATTGCTTTTGTATTTTGTAATTATTTGCTCTTTGCATTTTGATTATCTGCTCTTTAAACTCTCATATCTTGACAAGAATTATTGACAGCTGAGGCTGTTAAGAAATTTTCTGAGACTATTTTTTTTTTTTTAGATTGGCACCTGAGCTAACAACTGTGCCAATCATCTTTTTTCTTCTTCTTCTTCCCAAAGACCCCCAGTATATAGTTGTATATATCTTTTGAGTTGTGGGTTCTTCTAGTTGTGGCATGTGGGACGCCACCTCAGCATGGCCTGATGAGTGGTGCCCTGTCCGCACCAAGGATCCAAACTGGTGAAACCCTGGGCCGCTGAAGTGGAGCGCATGAACTCAGCCACTCGGCCACGGGGCCAGCCCTGAGAGACTATCCTTTGACATCAGTGAAAATAAGAATCTGGAATGTTTTTAAGGAATTTAATTTTTGAAGGATTGTATAGTTTTGCTTATTAAGATTTTGTACATTGTTCATTAATCCACTTTTAATCTATGGTAAATATAAAAGTTGTTTTATGATACCAGTGTTTTATATGCATAAGGCAAATATTTATCTGTTCATCTTTATATATTTGTTTTTATTTTATCAAAAATTTGCTGACTGCAGGGACCTGCCCGGTGGTGCAGTGGTTAAGTTCGCACGATCTGCTTCAGTTGCTCGGGATTTACCAGTTTGGATCCCGGGTGCAGACATGGCACCACTTGGCAAGCCATGCTGTGGCAGGCATCCCACATATAAAGTAGAGGAAGACGGGCACGGATGTTAGCTCAGGGCCAGTCTTGCTCAGCAAAAAGAGGAAGATTGGCAGCAGATGTCACCTCAGGTCTAATCTTCCTCAAAGAGAAAAAAAATCTGCTGACTGCAAAAGAAGGAAAGGTGAAGATGATGAGTTGGTTGTATTGATTGTTTAGTTTTATTGGTCAACTTTTATTTTTTAATGGTGGGAAAAAGCTATACATTTAGCATATCAGAAAAAGCTGTTGACTAAAAACATATATGAATATTTTTATTTATTTATATATATTTTTTGAGGAAGATTAGCCCTGAGCTAACTACTGCCAATCCTCCTCTTTTTGCTGAGGAAGACTGGCCCTGAGCTAACATCCATGCCCATCTTCCTCTGCTTTATACGTGGGACGCCTACCACAGCATGGCTTTTTGCCAAGTGGTGCCATGTCCGCACCCGGGATCCAAACCGGCGAACCCCGAGCCGCTGAGAAGCCGAACGTGCGCACTTAACTGCTGCGCCACCGAGCGGCCCCATGAATATTTTGGATTCTAATCTTAACTCCACAATTTACCAGCTATGTGCCTTGATCAAGAGCCTCAGTTTTCTTATCTATAAATGGATAGTGTTGATAGTATCTAACTCATAGTGTGGTTGCTAATATTGAATGATAAAAGGCCTCTAAACCCTTCAGTAAATGTTTTTCATTGTTAGGGACTGTTTTTTAAGGAAGAGGATTAACATACAGTTTAATCATAAATAAGCAGTCATTAATATGTTAATTTAGTTCTTATAGTTTTTGTTAAGAATTAGTATTGGGGATTCTTTTTCCCTTTGGGATCCATTATGTGTATCTGAAACCTGTGATGGTTTCAGAGTTTCTTAGTAGGCAAGAAGTGCTCTGTAAATCAGTGCCAAATGGAGAAATTCAGTTTTTTAATATAAAATTATGTTGCTAATAAACATTTTATTTAAACTGCAAAGTATAATTTACATCTTTGAGCAATCAGAACATTTTTGTTTGTACTTTTATTATTTTCGTACTTTTATTATGTTATTAATTATTATTAATTTTAATGACCCTACGTTTTTCCTTTTTTTTTTTTTTAAGTTAACCTTAATTCAGTTTTATGTAACTGTATTCTCACGCATCTTGGACCCACATTCTATTCAATGGACATCTACTTCTTGTTTAACAGATTGGGAAGAAATCACACAGTATCACAATTTTTCCTTAAATCATTTTTGGAAAGGTTAAGTTACCAATAAAGAAAAAGTAAAATGCATAGTGTAAGCAATCAAAAATTTTAATGCAATTTAAAATAATGATAGCATAATTATCTTTAGTAGTATGCTCCTGTTAATATTGCATGGTAGACCACGTTAAAATGTTAACGGGAATTTCAGCTACTTAGGTGACAGTGATATGCAAGATAATTTTTTTTTTATTTTATTGAGTTATTGATAGGTTACAATCTTGTGAAATTTCAGTTGTACATTAATGTTTGTCAGTCATGTTGTATGTGCACCACTTCACCCTTTGTGCCCACCCCCCACCCCACCTTTCCCCTGGTATCCACTAAACTGTTCTTAGTCCATAATTTTAAATTCCTCATATGAGTGGAGTCATACACAGATTATCCTTCTCTCGCTGGCTTATTTCACTTAACATAATTCTCTCAAGGTCCATCCATGTTAGTGCAAATGGAATGATTTTGTTCTGTTTTGCATTTGAGTAGTATTCCATCGTATATATGTACTACATCTTCTTTATCCATTCGTCTGTTGATGGGCACTTAGGTTGCTTCCACGTCTTGGCTATTGTAAACAGTGCTGCAATAAACATTGGGGTGCATAGGACTTTTGGGATTGCTGACTTCAAGCTCTTTGGATAAATACCCAGTAGTGGGATGGCTGGATCGTATGGTAGTTCTATTTTTAATTTTTTGAGGAATCTCCATACTGTTTTTCATAGTGGCTGCACCAGTTTGCATTCCCACCAGCAGTGTATGAGGGTTCCTTTTTCTCTGCAACCTCTCCAACATTTGTTGCTATTAGTTTTAGATATTTTTGTCATTCTAACGGGTGTAAGGTGATATCTTAGTGTAGTTTTGATTTGCATTTCCCTGATGATCAGCGATGATGAGCATCTTTTCATGTGTCTATTGGCCATCAGTATATCTTCTTTGGAGAAATGTCTGTTCATGTCTCCAGCCCATTTTTTGATTGGGTTGTTTGATGTTTTGTTGTTGAGTTGCGAGAGTTCTTTATATATTATGGATATTAAGCCTTTGTCAGATATATGACTTGCAAATATTTTTTCCCAGTTAGTGGGTTGTTTTTTTGTTTCAATCCTGTTTTCATTGGTATGCAAGATAATCTTAATCGTTATTGGAAACTAATTTTGAAGATCTTCATGAAGAGTCTCAAACGATAGTGGCTCCAGTGAGTAGAAAGGAGGCATTCGTTTAGGGTTGCTGCCATAGCGAGGATGGAGAATTTCATGCAGATTCTAATTGGAAAGAGGATGATCCAGAATGGTAGTTCAAGATTTCTTACTTTCTTTTTCTTTGAGTTTCTAGACTTGGTTTGGCTGATGCCACAAAATTAAGTTTTGGAGAAGCTGACAGGAGAGCTTTGGGCATCTGGTGTAAACCAACCTTGACCCTGAGAACATCTTGAAGTCCTTTGAATGATAAAAGGGACAAAAATATTAATATTTATGTGATTTCGAATTTTATATTTATATAATGCACTAATGACTGTTCTTATATCCATTTTTTCCTTAGAGTAGGTTAATAGAAATGGGACTTTGAGGTCAAAAGGTAAACATATTTTTGAAGCTTTTGATGCTTATTGCAGAAATGCACATTAGAAAACATAAAAATGTACACCCTGCTGGCACTGTATGAGATCCTCTTCCCCACTGCTTACTCTTCATCCAGCCCTTCGATGCTTATTACTTTTCAAAAGTATTTGTCAGCTTGACAGACAAAAATGGCAATTTATTACATTAATTTGTGTCTCTTTGATAGTAGAAATGTAGGCACTTTTCCATATTTTTATGGCACATAAGTATTCCCTACCTCTTTTGTGGTATTTATTCAATTTGTTTAATATTTCCATCTCTTTCACATCATTAGTCTGTGTGTACCTGCTCCTAATCTCTGTTTAGATAGAAGAACTTTTTCCAACAGATAAGAGTGACAGAGCTGTTCAGACCAGGAAAGAACTTTCTAAATTATTCTACATATGAATCATCATGATTCATATGTAGAATAGCCTACCTTTCAAGGCAGTGGACTTCTCCCTGAAAGCACCTACCTTTGGAGATTTCTCCAGTTACTAGAAGTTTGGAATAGATGAATTCAGCTGTCTGTTCTACCTCTGAAACCCCTTTGAATTTTTGTACAAGACATTTTGCACTATGGATTCTTGTTTGTTCTCTGGAAAAATAAAAAGAAAAATTAACTTTTGTCCCAGTAGTTGAGTATAGTTAGAAAATACCTACCCTTGTCGAAAGTAGAAGCCAATAAGGCAGCTTTTGGTAATTTATGTGAGCCCAGACTCAAATGTCTACCCACAAAGGCCGGTGAGGGGGATATTCTTCAATGGAAGCTGGGACAGCGACTCAGCATGTGCAAAGCTTAGCGTTTAATACGCACCCTTTTGAAGTTAGTACAGTAAGGCAACACCAATAGCAATAATTGCTTTGACACGAAATATGACCGTGTTTTTCCTGCTTTCATTGTAAACAGTACATTTATAGTCCACTTAACACTAAAAGGTCATTTTCTCCTAATGAATAGAAGTTATAAAAAAAAGCTGTCATGATATATGAAGAGCAGTGACTGTTTTTTTTTAAATAAACTTTATTTTGGAATAATTTTAGATTTACGGACAAGTTGTAAAGATAGTGCAGAGAGTTCTTGTATGTACCCTGCACCCAGTTTCCTCCTTTGTTAACATCTTACATTTCTGTGGTACATTTGTCAGTCTTGGTATTTACTATTAGCTAAACTCCAGACTTAATTTGGACTTCACTAGTTTTTCCATTAATGTTCTCTTTCTGTTCTAGATTTAATCCAGGGTACCACCTTGTATTTGATTGTCCTTTCTCCCCACTCTCCTCTGGTCTGTGACAGTTTGTCTTTCTTATTTTTCATGACCTTGAAAGTGTTGAGTTGTACTGGTCAGGTATCCTGTAAAATGTCCCCCAAACTGTGGTTTATCTGATGTTTTCTCATGATTAGACTCAGAGTGTGGGTTTTTGGAAAAAGTACCAGAGGTGACTTGTACTTCTCATTACATCATGTCAGGGGCTACATGATACCCACAAAACACCACTGGTGATGTTAACTTTCTTGCTTAGTTAATGTAGTGTTTGCCACTTTTCTCTACTGTAAAGTTATTGTTTTTCCTTTCTCCTGCTTTATCATTTGGAATTGAGTCAAACTCCATGTCCTGGAGGGGAGAGTGTTTACATAGAAGATTTACAATTCTTCTGTAAAGCACGTTCTTCAGGGCCCAGGATCTGAACTGGCGAACCCTGGGCTGCCTAAGTGGAGCATGAACTTAATCGCTGTGCCCCTGCTCTGGCCCCTCTTTTTTTTTTTTTAATAAATATTTTAACAATATTTTGGAGAATAAAGATCAGAGAAAGGCTTTGAAGAAGCTACATTTAAGTGAATCGTGTATCCCTCTAGAAATTACTCTGAGAGTAGAGTTCAGTGTTGGGCTTAGAGAAGAGCTCCCATTTGGGGCCTTGTTTAGAGAGAGACTGCTGTGATCTGAGAAGCAAAACAAATAGGGTGTCTTATTTATTGGTTCTATGCTAGTATTTAAAAACACCGTGTTCTTCAAAAGTTTTAAATACTTCAGAAAACAAAATATTTTTGACTCTTATTTTAAAAACAACTGGTAGATCCATGTTCTGAAAGATAACTTGTTCTACATTAAGGAGAATTTATAATTTGAGAGCAAGATCATTCTTGAGAATTACAGTTCTTGCAGTTGATTTTGTATCTTGCTCTTCCTTTGTAACTCTTGTATAGAGAATCTCATTGGGTTTCTACTTAAAAAAAAAATCCAACACGATTACATATTTTTGTTTCTCTTCTAAATTTCCATCAGTTTTTATGTCCAGCAAACATTTATTTAGATATGTTATACAGCAAGCATTAGGGGATACAAACATGATTGTCAGCCCTTGCCCTCAGACATCTTAAAGTTTACAAACACATTTAATATGTAGAAGTAGCATACCAGTGCTGTAATCAAAATATGTACTTGGTGAGATGAGGGCCCAGAGTTTTCAATGAAGTCTTCACAAAGTTGTTGGTTGAACATTTTTGAACAAATCATGTCGCATTGTTTGGAGTTTCAGGCAGAGGAAGTAGTTTGTACTGAATCTCATAAGTATATCTTGGTTCGTGAGGTAAGTTCCATGTAGCTCAGTGTGCCTGGAATGATGGGTAAGTATAGAGGAGTGAGTACATTGCCTGTAAAGCAGGGTGATACGTGGACCATCTTCATCTGATGTGGATTTTTACTTGTTAAAAATGTAAATTTCCAGGCTCCATCTTAGACTTCTGCAATAGAAATTCCGTGGAGGGCACCTGGGATATCTTCATTTTCAATAAACTCCCAAGTTGATTGTTTTTGAGAACCACTGCTTTTGTCCCCAAGGTGCCAGTGGAGGATTTTAAGTTACTGTAAGTGACATCATTAGATTTCCCTTTTAGAAAGGCAACTGTCAGCATTGTGGAAGACGCAGCTGTGGAGTGGATGGAGGATATGGGAAATGAGACGAGGAACGAGGAAAGTGAGGAATTGAGGTGTTTTTTTGTTGGGTTTTGTCTGTCAGGTGGATGTGGGTGTTATGAAGGAATAAGAAAGAGTTGAGGGAGGACCATGGTTGGAGAAAGTTTTTTTGGTTATTATTGTGTGCCTGTGTGTGTTTTAACAGGATAACTGTTTAGATGTATTGGAGCCTTGAGTTCTAAAACGTGATGTTTTCATGTTTTTATGTACCAGTGTAATTAATAATAGAAAACTTTTGTTTATTATTGCTTATTAACATTATGAGGCATTAAAAAATTCATTGTTTCCTTAGAATGTATTCAGTGCACTCTGTTGTAGGAACTGCTAAAGTACTAGAAGATGCTCCAGATAGGCGACAACAGGAGTAGAATCATAAAGGTCACAAAGTAGGGAGAGGGAAGGCATACATTACAAGGTGCTAAGTGTTAATGGAGTGTGAGCAAAGTAGGGCTTGATTAGAAATGAGACTTTAAATGTGAGCAGGGAGCAAATAGTAATCAAAGACTTTATAAACTGTTAAAATGTGTGGATTTTAGGAAGTGGGGAGGCAGCATAGTGCAGTGATTCAAATCCCAACTGTGGAGCCCAGATGCCTGGATTCAGCTTCCAGCTCTGCTGCTTATATAGCTGTGTTATAGTTTGTATAATCTCATTATGTTGAGATTTGTGCTTATGTTGAGATTTGTAATAAAGCTAAAAATTTGAAGTGACTGTTGAATCATTAAGGACATTAAAATTTGTACGTACATATATATATACACACACACATATATACACATATAATATATAAAGGCTAATTATTTAAATTCTCATAGGTAGTTGTGAGGAGTAAATGAACACTTGTAAAACACTTAAAGCAGTGACTAGCATGTAGTAAGTGTCGTATGAATATTTCTTAAATAATTAAAAAATAGGGAGCCAATAAAGGGTTGTTTTTAAGTAGAGAAGTGATGTAGTCAGATTGTATTTTTGATGATTCTAGGGGCTGTACAGACGACAGATATTAACAGGCCAAGACTAGATTTAGGGAGTTCTGTTGAAATTAGTCCGGGTGAGAGATGATGGTGTGAATTATGGTAGTAATAGTAAGGATAGACAGAAGGAGAATAATTCAACAAATATTGAGGAAGTAAAGTTAGCAGATCAAGGTAATTGGCTATAGAGGAAGAAAAAATCAAGGTTGACTCCCACATAAAGTATTATTTCTAGCATTTTAAAAGCAATATTCTTTTAAAGTACTTTGGATATTAGATGTCCTCTATGCTGGTGATATTTGATGCTTTGGGGGTATATTATGATGCTTCCTAAAAAAATGAGAACTAATGGCCCGAGATAATTTTTACATCTCTAAAGTTATAGCCCTTAGCTATTTTTTTCAGGTAGAGATAAATTTCTCTTTCAGGATGTACTATTATCAGAAAACTCTCATTTAGCTGGAGTGTAAAGAGCCAGAAAACTTGAGTAATGATTTTATTCTGTTGTTTTTATGTTGTATCTTTATGTTGAGATTTGTGATTATAAAGATATAGCACCATGGTAATCCTGTAAAAATTTGAAATGACTGCTGAATCATGAAAGACATTAAAATTTGTTAGTTCTATTATATCCAGTTTTTTTCATTGTTTATTCATATATGATAAATAAACTTTGATTTCCAGAATACTTCATCATCTCCTCATGCTTTGGATAAATCTTATGTCCCTTCCGTATTTCTAGATTTGTCAAATTTTAAGAATATTTTTTCTTGTCATTTAGTTTTATAAAAAGGGGAAAAAAGTTGAAGTGAGAACTTTCTTGAATTTGAATCTTCTCTAGATTCTTTTTTTTTTTTTTAAAGATTTAATTTTTTTCCTTTTTCTCCCCAAAGCCCCCCGGTACATAGATGATGTATATTCTTCGTTGTGGGTCCTTCTAGTTGTGGCATGTGGGATGCTGCCTCAGCGTGGTTTGATAACCAGTGCCATGTCCGCGCCCAGGATTGGAACCAACAAAACACTGAGCCGCCTGCAGCGGAGCGTGCGAACTTAACCACTCGGCCACAGGGCCAGCTCCCTTCTCTAGATTCTTAATGAAATAATTAAATGGATAGGAAATTTAGTGTTCTTGTATAGTATTTTAAATCTGGGACCTGGATTGTAATCGTGTGCATTGTGTATAATATCTGTCACTTAGGCTATTGCAGGGCCCATCAGATCTCCCCACTAAAGACAGTTGAGAAAGATGATATTTAAACTGAATAGTGAATAATTGGAGTGGACATGGGAGAAGGTCATTTTAGGTAGAGGGAACAGCAATATACACAGGTACAAAAGCGTGAAAAACTATTATGTGTATGGTGGAAAGTAGTTTGGCAGAAGGGGTTATAGGGTACATAGGGATGTGAGGCTGGAAAGGTACATATGAACCAGATTGATAGGATCTGTAAATTATTCTGTATAGTTTGTAGGTAATTTGGAAGTCAACAAACGATTCCAGGCAAAGGTGAGCATTATGATTGGATGTGTATTTTAGATAGTTTATGTGAGTAGCAGTGAGGAATATGTTTATAGGTCACTTAGGAGGCTTTAAAGGAAAGAATGATTAATGCTTGAAATAACATGTGACGGTGAGGGTTGTTGACTGGAGAAAGGTTTAGGAGGTAGAATTGTAAATGAGTAGTGTGTGATGGGGAGAGGGAAGTAGTATTAGAAGACATCTTGGATTTGTAGCTTGGGTGACTGGTAGAATTGAGAAACTGGGTATCATTAGCCATAGTAGAGAATAAGAGGAGGAGTTATGTGGGATATTACCTAAGACAGCCAGATTAATTTTCCTGAACCACAGTTCTCGAGTCACTTTCTTGCCAAAATCCCATTGCCAGCTTTTTACTATCTTTGGTGAGCTCTGTGTGTGAAAACGTGAAGGGCACATTGCTAGCAAACGTGGTATTTAATAGATGTTAGTTTAATCCTAAGTGGGCACTCAAGGACTTTTTTTTTCTTCTGCTTTTTCTCCCCAAATCCCCCCAGTCATAGTTGTATATTTTAGTTGTGAGTCCTATGTGGGACGCCGCCTCAGTGTGGCCTGATGAGTGGTGCTATGTCTGCGCCCAGGATCCGAACCAGCCAAACACTGGGCCACCAAAGCAGAGTGCGAATTTAAGCACTTGGCCATGGGGCCTGCCCCTCAAGGACTTTTCCTATGTGTCTGGCTCACCTTTTCATCCTTTTTCTTTTTTTTTTTTTAAAGATTTTATTTTTTCCTTTTTCTCCCCAAAGCCCCCCAGTACATAGTTGTATATTCTTCGTTGTGGGTCCTTCTAGTTGTAGCATGTGGGATGCTGCCTCAGCGTGGCTTGATGAGCAGTGCCTTGTCCGTGCCCAGGATTCGAACCAACGAAACACTGGGCCGCCTGCAGCGGAGCGCACGGACTTAACCACTCGGCCACGGGGCCAGCCCCTCATCCTTTTTCTTATTGCCTGCCATGTATCCTCTGATTGAGCCTTATGAAGATAGTTTCGGTTCCTTATGGTGTTTACATTTTTTTAATCACTCCTTCCCTTCTTTTTTCCTCTGACCTGTTTATCCTTCATATCTATCTACCAGGTTCTCCTTTTCCAGGCAACCCTCCCTAATTTTTTTCACTTGAAAGAAATTTTCTTTTTCTCCGACTTTGTAATCCTATGGTATCTATTACTTTTTTCTTGTTATAGCTTATATAAAATTTTATCTGATGTATCAAATGACTTAATACATTTAAAGAGCCTGGAACAGTACCTACCTCATAGTAAGTACGCCATAAATGTTGGTTGTTGTTATTATGATAACAAAGATGATTAAGATGAATTGTGGTGATAATAGTAATAGGGCAGTCTACCTTTACTTTCTGCCTTCTTGTAATGGCAAAACTGATTTGTTCTCTTCTGCTTGGACACTAGGAAAGCAGTGTCTCTTTTACTTTGGTTATGTATGTAAAAGTGCAAAAGGTACTGTGCCATATCATCATCTTCAAAGTGGTTTTACTGTTCTGGAACTCTATTGAGGGAAGTAAAATGGTAGGCAAGCCCTTAACGCTGATTATCTCATTAAGCTTCAGAGAACCACAACTGTTTGAGGTGTGTGGTAGTATTAGCTCCTTTTATAAATGGACAGATAGGCTTAGGAAGTTTGAAAATTTACCCAAGATCACATAGTTTGTAAGTGGCCAAGTTGATATTTGAACAAACTCCACTATTTGATTCCGAAATTCTACATAGTAGGACCTCAAATGTGTAGAGTTTATTCCTTCAATGCTTTCATATCATTTATGTATTCACCTTGCTGTCAGAGGGCCTATCATGGGACCTATACTCAAAAAGTGCTTTTTGTTTTCTCTTTTAAGTTTTATTTCACATATTTATAGCTTGATTAATTTATTTTTATTATGCAATGTGTCAAACACGCAGGAAAAATACATGCAGTAATATAACAAAAGATCCACATAACTACTACCAGAATTGACAGATTTTAGCATTTTATCGTATTTGCTTTTGAGGGTTTTTTTTTTTAAGAAATAAGGCATTGTTACAGTTACAATTGATGTCCTTTTGGTATCTCTTTCCAATTCCATTCCCCTCCCTTCCTCTTCTCAGTGGTAAAGTTTTTCCTAATGTTTGTATATATCCTCTGCTTTGGCAGCCCAGGGTTTCACTGGTTCAGATCCTGGACGCAGACATGACGTTGCTCATTAGGCCACGCTGAGGCGGCATCCCACATGCCACAACTAGAAGGACCCACAACTAAAATATACAACTATGTGCTGGGGGAGTTTTGGGAGAAAAAGCAGGAAAAAAAAGAAAAGATGGGCAACAGTTGTTAGCTCAGGTGCCAATCTTAAAAAAAAAAAAATGTTTTCTAGATGTATTATTGCTATGTGTAGATCTAGTTTATTGTGTTGTATAATTTGTTACATATGATTATACTAGAGTTTCTTTATATCTACACTACAGAAATGGGCCTTTAGGTTATTCCCAAATTTTCACTATTATAGACAATGCTGCAGTGAACATGAGGAAGGTGTCTGCAGATAAGATGATAACATTTGTTTGGTTTTGCATTGCAGAATTCATCCTAAGGTTAATTAAATATTTGTTCTTTAGTAATTTTTCTGCTTTGAATTGAATAAAGAGAATAGATAATATTGTTGGCATCAGTTTTAGACCGAAATTCCTAAAGTTTGTTCCACTTTCTTCAGTCTTTTCAACTATTCAAAAACCTGTATTTATTCAGTACTGAGCCATGGGTCGCACACTGGCAGCCAGCCTCTAGGCCAAACTAAGTTTGTAAATGAATTTCTTTTGGCCTTGCATAGTTAAAATTTCTTTTTGAGTCAACATTTAAAAATTAGCTACTTTGCAAAATGCCTCCATTTTTGGATTATCCTGAAAAATTAGAAGCTCTGGCCACAGTGGGGCCCACATTTTCCCGTGGCAACAGTTGGCCCAAGATGAGTCACAGCTGCCCTACTTTAGATGGGCATAAGGTCTCCAGAGAAACAAATTCCACCCACTCCCTGTTACTGTTTATTATTGCTCTTGCACTATTGTTTATAGTGAAGAGAAACTCCTCTATTGATGTTTCTATAAAAAATGGGGAAAGGTATAGCTAGACAATCATAATATTCAAGAAAAGTAGAACAGAGCGTATTTCTCTGAAAGTGTAAAGAATATTGTAATATGATTAATATGGGAACAAAATGAGTCTTGTATGGAAAGATTACACTTTGCCTGCTTCACTCATTTATATTACCTGCATTATTCTCTGTAGATGTGAGTTTGTGATCTCTACATTTTTGTGCAAGTAGCTCTGAAGGCTGCCACACAGTGTGGTTGAAGATCAAAAAAGATGACAGTTTGTAACTCATGAAGTTTTGTGCAAATGCCATATTTATCTGTTCTTTTAGCTGTTAGATGCATCCTTGTTCTAGAAAGGTTTTAAGCAGAGGATTTGAAACTGGTTTGATCTCAACCATCCTATACCTTTCACTGCTGTATTTGTTAAGTACCTTATCCAGAGGCTACATAGGGATGGTCCAAGATTTGGATTATAAGCATGTTTTGTCTCCTCAGTGATTTTGTTTTTAATTGAACTTACTTTAAAACCTCAGTTCTACCACTGTTGTTTTCTTTCCAGCTGATTCACACTTTTATCTGCCTGGTTAGTCTCTAAGTACTATTTGATTTGTAACCCTTTATTTAAGGTAATTTATAAAGATGCATAAACTACAAAATACCACAGATTAAAAGTGAAGAGAAAGAAGAAACTAAAGTAAAGTGTAAGGATAAAATCAACTCAGAATCTAGGCCTAAAAGGTAGATCACAGTGTTCTTGCTACAGGCAGAGTACAGATTGACTCTGAGCTTTCCATGAGCTAGCAGGAGGAAAAAAACCTGTTAGATTATTTTTCACAATTTCCTTCAGATAAAAATAAACCACTTAGTTCAGAAAGGTAACTAACCAGTTGTCGCTGTCAGACTGGAATTTCTCATAGGGGTCCTCATAAAGAGGATTGTGTGTAATTATTATCCTCCATCAGCATCTCTAGATGGGTGTCTGGTGTTTAACAACACGTAGTAGAGGAAGACCACCCACATCGTGAGAGTCAATCTGAATGTGTGCGTAGATTGTTTGTCCTGCGGTGTCTGACCAATGGATATAGTTTCTCTCAACCCAGCTTTTGATATGTATTGAGATTAAGCTCCTTGGCAAGTACCTGGCATTCGGATGTTCCATACATCAAATACAGACCATTTGTATGTAGGATCTAAATATTTTTGTGAAAATCTAGTTTCACCCAAGTATAATTTGTGGGAGTGCTTGTAGGTTAAGATTCTTCTTAGGAAATAATTTTGAATCTGCTACATGCCTGTCTTTTTTTCTTATCTGAAGGTAGACAGAGCAGTGTTCTTTTGGAGTATCCAGAAATGGTAAAATCATTAAGAAATAGATTTAAAGAAAGAAGGGGCCTGTACACCACCCTGTTTTATGCTGCTGGAAATTAATTGCTTCAGCAAAAGACCGTTCCTATGGATCAGGATTCACAGTGGTTTTCAGCGTAGATTAAATGTAAGGAGATACTGTTTTTATTTATGTCTGTAATAGATATGATCTCTACTCTCAAGAAACATATTAATATGCGGCTCTGCCCCTTCTTTCTTCACGCATGCTTGACTCCTCTTGTTTAAAACAAGTGGGATTTTTTCCTTCAACCCTGCTAAAACTACAGTTCTTTATCTTGTTACCTTCACTGCTGAATGTCTTGAGTTCAGAGTTGAAATCACTCTATTTTCTTACTGATGACTGACCTTTGTATTTCTTAGTTTGCCATCTTTAGCCTCAAGTTTTCAGCTATATTGTATTTTCCAACTGGTTAAAATAATTTTGCGTTTGGATATTTTGTTGTCGTGTTACATTCAACATATTTTTCCTTCCTCCAAAATGTCTCCAAAAATCATCAGTCATTTCCATCTTCTTTAGTCTCTCAGTTTATAAAGCTGACTTGTTCAGTCCTCAGCTCGTGTTATTTTCTGTTTATCACCTTCCCATCCCCATGTTCCTATCTCACTCTAGGTCATACATTCCCTTAGTTGTGGATTGCATTTTATTCATCTTTATTTACTGTAAAATCTCATAGCACAGAGCCTAGCAGAATAGATAATGAATGAATGAATGAAAGGATATGTAGAACTTACCTCTTCAACTATATCTTAAGTTTCTTGTGGACAAAGACTATCTCTTAACATTGCTTTTATGTCACATGTAGCTTTCTATGGATGAGGCACATTAGGTTAACTATGTGCTGAGCTACATGGCACACAGATATGTGTTTGGTTTGAATACTGGGTGCCTGGTAGATCCTCAGTAAGTAAATTGAATAACTGATGCAGAATATAGATATTTCTCTTATTTCAGTGGAGACAAACATTGGTGTGGATAATAGTAAACTAGAAATCAGTTCAGTTGAGAGACGCTGCTGATTTTCTAGTTGGGTTGTCATAACACCTGGGCAGTTATCCTTGGGTGTAAACAGATCTCTGCCTTTAGGACTGAGATCATATCCTAGAGAACACCATCTTCAAGACCAAGAGCAAGTAGTGGACCTTGGCAAAAAAAAAAAAAAATCCCGCTTTTGCATAATTGCAGTTTGACCATAAAGCTCTTTTTTTTCAAATTATTCCCATCACTTCCATTCTAGTCCAGGCCTCTGTCATCTTCTACTTCTAACCTTCCCTTGCTTTAATATCTCCTCTGCGTTGTCTCCAAAGCAGTGACCACGAAACACCAGTTTCAGAATATTGTTCCCTTGCTTAAGAACTGCAGTGATTTCCGCATTGTCATAATTTCTTTGGACTATCTGCATTAGTATTCACCATACGTTGTGCTTAAAAAAAAACAGAAAAAGCACACAGAACAATGTGTCTTTTTATTATTGTTTGTATGCTTGGAAGTATTAGCAAGCTCTTTTCTTCTTGTTTTAAGGCAGTGGATTTTTTTGTGACTTTGTTTTGACTTGAAAAAAGTCAGATTTACAGGGCTGTTGTAGCTATGTTTGTCTAATTGCTGCTTGAAAATGTAGCATTTGTAAGCAGAAACCAGAATAATAATACGCATGTCAGAAGGTAAAAGGTCTTTAATTTAATTTAGTTTTAATGTAAAGTTGAGACAGCCAATTGATTTTTTCCCATTTTTTTGAGTTCATAATAGTTTATATCATTGTGAAATTTCACTTGTACATTATTTCTTGTCTGTCACCACATAAGTGCCCCCCTTCACTCCCTGTGCCCACCCCCAACCCCTTCCCCTGTTAACCACTGAGCTGTTTTCTTTGTTCATGTGTTTGTTTATATTCCACATGAGTGAGAGCGTATGGTGTTTGTCTTTCTCGGTCTGACTTGTTTCACTTAGAATGATTCCCTCCATGTCCATCCATGTTGTTGCAAATGGGATGATTTTTGTCTTTCTTTATGACTGAGTAATATTCCATTGTGTATATATACCACATCTTCTTTATCCAGTCATTGGGCACTTGAATTGTTTCCATGTCTTGGCTATTGTGAATAGTGCTGCAGTGAACCAGTTGATTTTCTACAAGATTTTAAAATTAGTATACTTTCTCTGGTACTTATTAATTAGTGTTCAGTCTTTAAAAAGGAAAAAAATACACTGAAACCAGCCTCGAGCAGCTGAACTTTGATATAGCTCACTGCCCATCTTTCAGAATTTTATTTTTTTGAGTTTTAAAAGAGAATGATGAGGGGCCGGCCCCATGGCCGAGTTGTTAAGTTCCCGCCCTCCGCTTTGGTGGCCCAGGGTTTCACAGTTTCGGATTCTGGATGCGGACATAGCACCACTCATCAGGCCACCCTGAAGTGGCGTCCCACATGCCACAAGTAGAAGGACCCACAACTGAAAGATACAACTATGTACTGGACGGATTTGGGGAGAAAAAGCAGGAAAAAAAAAGAACAAGATTGGCAACAGTTGTTAGCTCAGGTGCCAATCTATTAAAAAAAAAAAGAGAGAATAAAGTGATAAGTGCATCTTTGGTTCTGAGAACATAGTAAATTTTTTTTTTTTTTTGAGGAAGATTAATCCTGCCTCTTTTTGCTGAGGGAGATTGTCCCTGAGCTAACGTCTGTTCCCATCTTTCTCTGTTTTATTTGTGGGACACCTGCCACAGCACAACTTGATAAGTGATGTGTAGGTCCACACCCAGGATCCAAACCGGTGAACCCTGGGTGGCTGAAGCAGAGCATGCAGACTTAACCCCTGTGCCACTGGGCAGCCCCAAACATAGTTAAGTTTTATCTCGGTTTTACTATGATGCCTGTAGTAGTCATTTAGAAACACTAGATACCTACTGTGTGTTAATTACCATGATTGTTGGTAGAGATGCAATGAGGACTATGTCAAGGTTGCAGCTTTGGAGGAACCTTGTTGAGGAGACAACATCAGGACAGATAATTACAGTGTAGTGTGAGAAGTGTTAAATATGTGTGTGTACAAAGAACTATGAAATCACAGAGGAGAGGTTACTCTGCTTAATTTTTTTGTCAAAACTGTGTAAATAAATCCCTCAAATTCTGCTATTTGTGCTAGGTGCTGAGAATTCTGCTAATGCTGTTTAAATACCATTGGTAAGTATTAGGTTTAACCTGTGTAATTGTCATTATTGGCGATTTTATATGGTTTAACCCTGATAGTATTTCAGTGGCAATTAAAACAGAATAAAACATAGTTAATATCTTTTGCCAATACTGTTTGACAGTTGTTAGATAATTGATATTTTATTAAAATAAAGCCTTGAATATTGAATAAATGTGCCGTTTTTGGAAAACATTTTTAAAAGTTCAGCTTGGTTTCTCTTTTTAAGAAGAAAATATATATGAATTTTATTAACTATAAATTGCTCTGTAGTTATAAATTATTTTATAATTGCCTGTAACCATGAAACTATAGTTATTTAATTTAGAAAATCTTGTTTTCAAAGCTTGAGTCCCTGCAGACATTTGTTGAGTGCCAGATACTTTGCCTGGTACTAGAGAGGCAAGTAAATTCAGTTCAGTGTTTGCACCTGAGGAGTCTGTCTGGTGCTAGAGACAGCATGTATGTATATAATTACAAAGAATGTGGGAGTCAGCACAGGGTAGAATCAGCGATTTTTCAAATTTATCTTAACGGTAGAAATTTTTCCCCCAAAATTCTTATGCAGAAACCCAATATATAAACAGATAAAAACAGAGTCCTGCGTACTTGGCCTCATCTCTGTCCTCATTCCTACTGTTTGAAATCTTCGGTCTAGGAATAAAAGACAAACCTGGTTTGCATCCTGGCCCTGCCACTGTGTAGGTGTTTGACTTTGGATACATGATCTAACCTTGGTGAACTTGTTTTCCTCATCTGTTTAAATGAGGATATCGGTTACTTTGCTGGGTATTGTAAGAATAAGAATCAAACGTGGTAGGACAGGGGCCTAGCATGTGAAGTCAATCAGTAAATGGTACCTGTTATGATTATATGTATGACACAGTGAGATGAAAGAAAAGGGCACCTACCTCTGCCAAGGGGGGTGGGTTATCCAGGGAGGGCTTCACTGAGGTGATAATGGGCTGCCTTCAGGCTCAATCTTGAAGAGGAAACAGAAAATTGCAAGACATATGGGTAAATGGCACATACCCCAAATAAAACATTTTGATAAGGAAGACTTGGGCAGTGTGGAATTCTGCCTCATTTTACTGTTCTGGAGATAAGTGGCCTTCTCTGCTTTCTAGGTAGCTTTTCTTTACATTCTTCAACTCACACTTAAGTGTTAGACTGGACCAGGATGAGAGCCACTAACTTTCTTTCACTAATTAAATTGACTACTTAACTAAAGGAAAAAGTACTCTAAACCTGAATTTGTAAGCCATGTCTTGGTTATAGTGTAATGATGCATTTATAGACCAGTCCTTCCTAAATGCAGTTGCATTGGTGTGTTGAGAATTAGGATCTTTTTGTCATCCTATGAGGTCTTAGTAGGTCTTTGTAAATAGTTGCTTTAGTAGGTAGGTTTTTTTGTTTGTTTTTTGTTTTTTTGCCTGAGATTCAAGTTAATGGGACTACTGTGGATAAATTGCAGGTGGATATATTTTGGATTTTTGAGTAAGAGCTAGAAAATTAGTTTCTAGGAAGAGCTGATAAATCATAATTGGATTATTTTTCTACCTCAGCACTGAGGGATCTTTCTTTTTTATAATCAAATTTTAGGCAAGACATTTCAATGTGATAGGCTAACAGAATGAAGGGATATTAAAAAAAGATATAGAAAGAAACTAAGATGTATCTATCTAGATAAATAGGTAGATAAATAGATATCTATCTAGATAAATAGATAAACCCTTTATACAAAGTTTGCTGACTCCTGGCCTAGATATAAAGGGGAGAGGGCTGGCCCAGTGGTGTAGTGGTTATGTTTGCTCACTCCGCTTCGGTGGCCCAAGGTTTGCAGGTTTGGATCCTGGGCGTGGACCTCTGCACTGCTCATCAAGTCATGCTGAGGCAGTGTCCCACATAGAAAATAGTGCAAGATTGGCACAATGTTAGCACAGCAACAGTCTTCCTCACCAAAAATAAATAAATAAATAAATAATAAAAGGAGGAAGATACAATCAAGATAAAAAGCAACAAAATTAATGTAGTTACAAAAGAATGTGCCTTTATTAGAACATACCAGGGAGACTAGATAGTTATAAAATCAACAAGCCAGCTGTATTTTCTTCTTGAAGGATTTTTAAAAAAAGTTTAATGAAAGCTTACCTATAATGAAAAATGCTTACATATTTCAAAATGTTGCATTGACCTCTTTTTCCTGTTAATATAAAATATCTCTTCAAGATATATCTGAGTGGCTTTGTAAATATTTTTTTGAATTTGAGTGACAGTTGTTGCAGTTACCGTTGAAATCTGAGTACGTTGGCCTCCCAATTTGACTTTTGCCCTTGGAGCCCAGATACTATTTTTCTGACACTGACGATTTCTCCTTTTTTGTAATTTTGCTTTTGATCCCTTAGGACTAGCTGTAGTTTGTACCCTTGAATGTATGGTTCTCTACTGAGGATGTGCATCAAAATCATCTGGAGAAATTTTAAAGATGGGCACCTGAGCTAACAACTGTTGCCAGTCTTTTGTGTTTTTTTTCTTCTTCTTGCCCCCAAAGCCCCCCAGTACATAGTTGTATGTTCGAGTTGTGAGCGCCTCTCGTTGTGCTATGTGGGACGCCGCCTCAGCATGGCCTGATGAGTGGTGCCACGTCTGCACCCAGGATCCGAACCTGCGAAACCCTGGGCCGCCGAAGTGGAATGCATGAACTTAACCACTTGGCCCCAGGGCCGGCCCCTGGAGAAATTTTAAAAATTCAGATGCCCCCTCAGAATCTCTGAGGATAAGGCCTAGCCGTGATTATTTTCAGGAAGTTCCTCAGGTGGTTCTAATGTACTCTCCTAGTTACTTCCTTCTTCAACTATTTTACTAAATCCAATTTGAAAAAGATACATATGTGGCATTTATTGTGTTTCTCAGAGGTATTTTTCAACCTAAAGAATCATTGCCTATATTTATGTAAACTCACAGAAGTCAGCAGCATCACTTTGGTGAATTCACTTTCTCTTTTGACGTCACTCAGTTAATAGAATAGTAGATTTCAAGTTGGATGTTACTTTATAGAGCGAGTAGTGTAATTTAGTATTCTTCATTTTTATAACATACTCATTTGGCATCATAGAATCCCAGTGAATCTTGAAATAATGGTTAGAAAGGTAGAACACAATTGATAGAAAACCCGACACTTTTAAGAGGAATAGTTTACATTCCAGAACCATTGTGTTTTGTCATTATTCTTTCCAGGCTGTGTGTCTGTAAAATAACCATATAAATAGTAGATCTTTTCCTCTTGTTTTTATTTGCGTATTTTGATAATAGAGTAAATTTAAAAGAAAAAAGTGCCCCACAGTCTTTAAAATCATATTAAAATGAAAAGTTTGTCTTTTTTTCCCATTCCTATCCACTGTTTATAGTGTGTATTGGCATTCGCAGTTGTATCATACAGAATAGCTGGTTTGAGATAAAAAGCACCAGAAAGACACATGCAACAAAATCTAAGCAAGTCAGAATTCAGTTTCTTTGGAACTTTCGGGTGTTCCAAATGGCTTCATGCCGTAAGTCAAAGAAGAGGGGGAAACTTTTTTTAATCAGTGAGGAAGCAGTCTTTGAGCATCCATCAACAAGTGAACACTGCTGGGATGAAGATTATATCTAGCATGTGTTTGATGGGTATGCCATGGGAATAATGATGTGTCCTGATTAATGTTTGTAAAGGATTTGGGGGTATATTAGGGTTCTCCAGAGAAACAAATCAAGAGAATGTATTTATATATTTAGAAGAAAAAAGTGACCCTCAGTCAACCTCTCTAGAGAGAGAGTAGGAAGAGATTTTAAGGATTTGGCTCACATGATTGTGAAGGTTGACAAGTCCAAACTTTGCAGAGTAGGCTGGCTGGCTGGAGACCCAGGGAAGAGTTGATGTTGCAGCTCAAGTCCAAAGGCAGTCTGCTTGGAAAAATTCCCTCTTCCTGGGGGGATGTGTAAGTCTTTTCTCTTAAGGCCTTCAACTGATTGAATGAAGCCCACCCACATTATGGAGGGTAATGTGCTTTACTCAAAGTCTATTGATTTTAAGTGTTAATCACATCTAAAAAAATACTTTCATGACAACATCTAAAGTAGTGTTTGATCTGAGTACTGAGGCCTAGCCAAGTTGACACATAAAATTAACCGTCACAGGGGATATAGTAGAAACCATCTCATAATATGATTCTAGTCTTCTAGTGAAAGGCAGAAGATAAAGGCAAAAATGACTGATTTTAAAAAATGGACATGTAAATGAGTAAAGAAGATGTGATATATGTATACAATAGAATACTACTCAGCCATAAAAAAAGACAAAATCATCCCACTTGCAACAACATGCCTGGACCTCAAGGGTATTATGCTAAGTGAAATAAGCCAGACTGAGAAAGATAAACACCTTATGATTTCATTCATATGTGGAAGATAAACAAACACATGGATAAAGAGAAGGGAAGGGGTTGGGGGCTGGGTGGAAGGGTAAAGGGGCACATATGTATGGTGACAGATAAAATCCAGACTACTGGTGGTGAGCACAATGCAATCTATACGGAAAGTGATACCTAATAATGTATACCTGAAATTACATAATGTTATAAACCAATATGACCTCAATAAAAATAAAAATCCTCCTCCCCAAAATGGACACCTAGATAGGACTTAGATTATGTTACTTAAATCTAAGTCTGTTTCATTTCAAAGCCCAATAACTATTTCTACTTTGTTTCTTGAGATAATAGTTTAAAGCTATGGAGCATCTATTTGCAGCACTTGCCTTCAATATTAGTTTAACATTAGAGTTACTAGACTTTAGATTGGTAGGAATAATTCTCAGTGAAAAAGTGATGTCTTAATCTTTGGCAAGGCTAATTGAAAAAATGCAAAATATTTTTATATGTAAATTTTGGATGAGTGATTTAAGTTTTGTAAAATGAGATACAGTAGTTAGCTGTAATGAATAGAAAAATGAGAAAACAGTGTGGCTGTTAGAAGAATTTTACTTTTCGGTGAACTGTGCCTGAGCTCACTCCATCCTTCAATGATGAACCAACCTGGTCTTTCGTTTTTGTTATTGACTGTCAACAGCAGATCCCAATGAATCATGGGCCTCCAAGTTGAAGCAGAATAAGAACAAGTAGACATTAAAGCCTCAGTGTTTGATTAAAAACTTTCAGTGATCTAACATTTTCAAATTGTGGGGATGGGAAAAATCTAACTTTTCTCTTTTTTTTGGAGGAAGATTAGCCCTGAGCTAACTACTGCCAATCCTCTTCTTTTTTGTTGAGGAAGCCTGGCCCTGAGCTAACATCCTTCCCCATCTTCCTCTACTTTATACATGGGATGCCTACCACAGCATGGCTTGCCAAGCGGTCATGTCTGCACCCGGGATCCAAACCGGCGAACCCCAGGCCGCCGAAGCAGAACGTGCGCACTTAACCACTGCGCCACCGGGCCAGCCCACTTTTCTCATATTTAATTGCTCACACAGAACACAAGATACTGCAGAACAATATTTTGGTTAATCTTTATTTTTATTAGAAAACAGTCTTGAGATTCTAGAAGGTTATTTCTGTAGATGGGAAAGTGAGGATATCACAAAGATTGATTTAAGGAAATGAAGCTACTCTTGGGTACTTTATCGTCCTATATAACCTCACAGATTTAAACTGTAGACTGGGGTATTTTTCAGAATATGCACTGCATTGACTTCATTGGTAAATTTACTTATTTTTTTCATTATTTGACTGCATTGCAGTATAGCATTAATGATGCAGTTTTAAACTGTTGTTTTTGCCCAAAATAACAGTCAAAGTCAAATATTGAGAACTTAGAGAAACCTGTAACCTGGCATCATCTGATGAAGTGATGAAGAATTTGCAGGCACACTCAAAATACCCTCCGTTATTTATTGAATGATGAGAGTTGTTCCTTCTTCTACCCTTACATCATGAGGACTGTGCAAATCAAAACACACATGGATGTGTTCTGTGGTGTTAGTTATACAGAAATCAGAATGATTTGGATGGTGCAAGCAAAGTGGGGATGGTGAGGGACAGAGAAGACAGCAGAAGTGAAAAAACATTTCTTTTCCAGAGGGCAAGACCATGCTTTGGGAGATGATTGCTTCAGTTTTCGTTTCTTAAAATTTGCAGAATATCAGTGAGGTTATACTACCCAGGAGATTATGCACATTCTTCACTACACTTTATGAAAAACGTGTCACACATTAAGCCAATATCAGGGACTTGTGTAACAAGTCATGTCCCAGGTTTGTTGTTGGTGTTCATTGTGCTTTAGCTGGGATTTTGAAAATGTATTGAAAGTTCAGAACTGATAGCAGTAGCTAACACGTATGGTACTCCTTTGTTTATAGAATTGGTTTACATTATTACCCTATTTAATCTTCACTAAACCCTGTGAGGTAAATTTCATATTTAAGTCCATTTTATAGTTGAGTAAACTCAGGCTTAATGAGGAAACTGAGGTTTAGGCTGTGAGAACACAGCTTTCAAGTTATAGAACTGGAATCCTGAATTTTGCCCCCATCCCATATTTTCATAACTATTACTTGATAAATTCCACCTGATTTTTAGGTCATTAAAAAGGAAGTAATTTTGATTAAATTTTGTTCCTTGTAGCTTGAAATTTTAGGTGAGGTTCACCAAGCGTTTGCTGAGTTGATTGTGTAAGCCTAAAGTATGATATTGTTGTACCTTGCTTGCATTCGGAATATTCTTGGAACTATCACATTCACCTTAGAATGGAAATGTACAGATTGTAAATATAAAATTTCTAGTTCTCTTTAACTTTTTTGTGACTTTACTATATTCTACCTCAGTATTCTCTTACGATATTTCGGTTTGATCTAAAAAACAGGTTATTAGGTAGGAACATTATAATGTGATGTGAATAAACAAATTTTCTGTCTCTTTTTTGTTGCATGCTGGTTATCTTTGCTCTTTAAACCTTGGTCCAGATCTTTTAAAACATCATGTATAGCCAGCATAACTAAGAAAGTAGCTTCCAGTTCTCTGAAATTGAAATCTTAATTCATTAAATTATGGCTAAATACTTTTTCATTCTTTTTTACCACCTTTTAAAAAAGATTAGCTTTTTTCTTTAATGGATTATTGTGTACAAAGCCTATGTAAAGATAATTGGATAAAATGGTAAAAATAGTTGGAAACATCAAGAGGGCTGTATCTGTAATATGAATGGTCATACAGATTAGTAAAATATCTTATGTCCCATTAGCGACTTTGAGAAAAATTCTGTTTTTTTGAACTAGTGTTCTAAAAACCTGATGATTTGTAGAGTATCATGAAGCATGTAGTTTATTGGGAAACAACAGATTTTATTTAACTCTTGAAAACTAGTCTGAAAGGTACTCAATAATTCTTGATTGACAGTAGCTTCTACCTTGCCTCATTGCTGTATCTGGAAAATATTATTTGGATTAGGCCTGTGAGCTATAATATGTGCTATTCAACAAGGTGGATAATCTGCTGACCCTCTTTAAATAAAGCACTTTTGAGTGACGGTTTCATCAGAGCAGGAACCATTGGTAATCAATTACTGTGTAAGTTTTTAGTGGCTCTCTTAAACTCTTATCCTGCATCTAATAAAATAAATCTGATGATTTCCACTTTTTGTGTTAATACTCCCCTATTATTAGCATATAATTATTTTGTGTTTGCCCTCAGACACATTCTTTATTTTCTGTATTATTTCCCCCTCTTTCATAAACTCCTAGTTGGCAAGGACCAATGTACGAAATAGATTTTTAATGAAATAATATTTTATAAAGGCTGTTTTGATAAGTGTGAAACCTATGTTAACACATTGAAACTTAAAATGAGAAGAATTTAAATTAATTTACTCACAATTCTGATTTATAAGATTATTCTTTAATGCCCCATTATTTCCTTTTTGATTTCTTTTTTACTTTTCCCTTTTTTCTTTCTATGATGAGGTGCTTACCCAAGCAATAGACATTGTTGTCTAGGAGAGCTGCATTGGTGTAGCAGATAACTGGATATGGTATTAGAATATAGAATTATTAAGAATTCTTTGCTCTGGGGCTGGCCTGGTGGTGCAGCGGTTAAGTGTGCACGTTCCGCTTCTGCGGACCAGGGTTCACCGGTTCGGATCCCAAGTGTGGACATGGCACCACTCGGCAAGCCATGCTGTGGTAGGCATCCCACATATAAAGTAGAGGAAGATGGGCACGGATGTTAGCTCAGGGCCAGTCTTCCACAGCAAAAAGAGGAGGATTGGCAGCAGATGTTAGCTCAGGGCTAATCATCTTCTTCAAAAAAAAGAATTCTTTGTTCCAAAAAGCATGCTGAAGTCTCTGTCTCTAGTGCTTAGGCAACAAAATCTGATCTCTAAGAATGTCTGGATATTGACATGCAAATCAATAAACCAGACTCTTCTTTGAGATATGTAATAAATACAAGAAGCTTAGGGGGGATTATTCAAGTACTGCCAAAATACATTTCAAAAATAAGTCATCTCATTTGTTACGTTGACCTGGGAAGATTTGTGAACCCCCTTAAAATGCATGTAATATTTTCTTTATCTTCATATGTGCTTCTTTGAGAGAAGAGATCTTGGCTTTCCTCATGTTCTCAAAGGAATCCAGTGACCCCCAAAAAAGATTTAGAACTCCTCCACCAGGTGGTTGCCTGATTTATTTGTACTGTTGGTTATAAATACAGATTGTTTATTGCAAAATACTCTCTCTTGCTTCATTGGAGAACCGCTTATTTCTGTTGTCATGGGATATTTTACAATCGTATGTTAAGATTTTAAGCTAAAAGGTAACTGGAAAGAATGTTATGTTATATTCTGAAGTATGATAGCTCAATCACATCCTTGTGCTTTCTGATAGCAAAAATATGTGTATTAAAGGTAGGAAAATTTAAAGGTAGGAAATTGATAGAGGATGGATTAATTTCAATTAAAAGGAACCTTAGATGTTAGTACTTCCCAGGAAAGTTAGATGAATTGCTCAGGCTTACAGAGTTGATGACAGATTTGAATCCACATCTTCTTTCTTAATCTGCATCTAGTGCTCATCATACCCATTGTCTCTCTTTACCATGTATCGTCAATACTGAGTTGTAATAAAAACATTATTAGTATATGATTAATAATAACATACCATTAATAATAGTTAACAAATTAGGAAGTCTTAATTATCCCACTCTCTGACTACAACCCTTCAAGGTTCTCACAGGGCATAGTGATCTCTGCTTTCTTCTTGATCCCTCTACTCTCTATTTGCCTTTCCTTGTTTTCACATTCTGCACAGTGCATTTTAGGCTCTTTGATCCATTATTTCAACTCTCCTCATCATGCATTCAACACACACGCCTTGCAAACTCTCAACCCAACCCTAGATCTCTAAATGTATGACTTTTTTGTGTCTGCAGCCAGAGTGTACATACTTGCTGAAGAAAAATTATGTCTTTGTAGACTGGCACCACTAAAAATTCAGTCTCCAATCTAAAAAATGTCCTTCCTGGGCCAACACTGGTGGCCTAATGGTTAAGTTCAGCACCCTTGGTTCGGTTCCTGTGCATGGACCTACACCACTCTGTTAGCAGCCATGCTGTGCTGGCGGTCCACATACTAAAAGATGAGGAAGATCGGCACAGATGTTTGCTCAAGGTGGATCCTCCTAAGCAAAAATAAAAAACTAAATAAAAAATGTGCTTCTTATACCATTTCTTTGTTCTCACTTTTCATAGCAGCAATTTTAAGCCTCTTAATGTCTTCTTTGCTCCCCCTCCTCAGCTCATGACCTCACTTCCTATTTTCCTGAAATATAAAAACATAATTGCATCTTTTTCTCCTTTTTTTCTAACACAGTGGAAGGGGTAATCTTTATGTGTAAGACTTTTACATGTGGTTTTCGTTCCTTTCTCTTCCTCCTCTCTTAGGCCCTTGTTCCATTGAGTATTTCCCTCTTTTGATTTTTAAAAAAGACTTTTTACTATGGAAAATATCAGACCCATAAACAAAATTAGAGAGTGTAATGACCCCTCGTGTACCCATTACCCAGCTAGAACAGCTATAAACCCAAGGCTAATCTTGTTTCATATATCTCTCCCTATCCACTCCACCCTAAATTTTTTGAAGCACATCCCAGAGATGATATTTTACTGATAAATTTTCATTGTATATTGCTAAAAGACTTTTAAAAATAACCACAGTGCTATTATCACTCTTGAAAAATTCAGTTATTCTTTAATACCATCAAACATCCAGAAAATGTTCCAATTTCCCCAATTGTTTGTTTGTTGGTTTATTTTATGAACAATTGTTTATTTTACAATTTTTTTGAATCCAGATCTAAATAATAAATATAGTCTATAAATTGTAATTGGTTGGTGTGTTACTTATCTCTTTTAGTCTGTACGTTTCCCTTTCCAACTCTTTTTCTTTCTTTCTGTAGAATTTATTTGAAGAAACTAGGTCATTTACTTTATAGCACTTTTCAGAGTCTGGATTTTGCTGGTCACATTGCCATGGTGTCTTTAACTTATCCTCTGTCCTCTATACTTCTTGCAAATTGGTCATTGGAGCCAGAGACTTGAACAGATTCAGATTGATTTTGTGGCAAGAATACTTTATAGATGGTGTAGTGTTATTCTTTCAAGGGTATACGTCATGTCTGGTTGGTTGGTTGTTTGCTTTTGGGTAGTTATGGGATGAAAATGGTGGTATTAAAATTCTGTATTCCTTTCTTCATTTCTCCGGTGTCTTTTCTTTCTCTACCATTAAGAAACATCTCACTTCGTTGAGAAAAACAACCAGGAAGAAGACCGCTTTTCAACATTTCCATCAATTTTTAAGATATTTATTTATGATATTGTCTTTACTTCATCTTCTTGTACTCATCAGCCCATTTAAATATGATTTCCATCATGTTAAACCATGTCCTTACCAGTTTACTAAAACTGGTCTCATCAAGGTTATCAGAGCTCTATACTGAACAGAGCAGACCCATTTCAGACCTTATTTTGCTTGGTAGTTGGATAACTTTGGATACTGTTGATTGCCTCTCCTTGAAATACTCCCTGGGCCTCTGTGGCAAACTCTCTCCTGTTTTTACTTTTACTTCTTTAACTGCTTCCTCTTAGCCTTGATTGTACCGTTTTCAGTGTTGGTGTTGCTCTGCCTGCTCTAGCCTAGGCTCTCTGCTCATCTTGTTCTACATGTTCTCCATGGATCATCTGATCCATTCTCATGGCTTCAATTATACCATCTCTAAGCTATTAAGTGCCAAAGCTTTTTTTTTTGTAGGTTGGTTCTCTTCAGAGCTGACTTGTTCGTACAGCTTCCTACTAGCAAATCTCACAGGCACCTTAGAATCAACATATCTAAAATGGAATGAATCGTGCCTAACTCCTCTTCTCCCCTCACACAGAAGAGTTTCCTGTTCAAGTTAATTCTAAGCCAGAAATCTCTGGAAGTTATCCTTGACTCACCTTTCTTGCTTACCTTCTTGCTGTCCACATCTGGTCACTAGCCCTGTAAGATTTGCCTGGTAAATAACTTAAATCCATCCAATTCTCTTCATTTACTGCTGCTATACTAGTATAGATCCCCATCATCTATCACCTTCGTTACTGCAAGCCTCCTATCTGATCTCTTCGGTTCCAGTCTTTCTGCACTATAAAATTGAGAGTGATTTTTCTAAAAAACTTATCTAACGGCTCTCCATTGCCCCTAGGGTAAATTGTAAGGAACTGAGCTTGTCTTGTCATCTAGCCCCTACCTCCCTCCTCAGCTTCCTCCTGAGTCATCTCATCCACTATGTGGTAATACTTGTCACACTTTTCACAGTGTTTTACTTGCCTGTTTCTCGATGGCTCTTCCAGTAGACTGTAACTTCTTGAGTGTAAAGACCAAGTCTTTTCCCTCATTTAAGCTGGTGCCTGGCACGTAGTAAGTGTTTTGTGTGTGTTTGTTGACTGAATAATTTGTGTGGTACATCATTATACAGTCAATGTTTGTGTCTTGGTTTTATCGTTATCCTAGTATTCTAGTACTATTGTATTTCTTGTACATTGATTTGCTTTTTTTGGCTAGAGGCAATCTCTCCATAATTAAATTGGACCTGATAATGTATATAATGTAGTGGAGTTCTTTCCTGATTAAAACATGGATTTTTACCATATCCATTTTTCACTTTGATTTATATGATTAATTCTCTGTCTGGATTACCATCGTCCCAGATAATAGACACCTATAGACAGTTCAGAGAGTCACCACTATCAGATAATCCTTACTTACCCTACTGTGACCTTTGTCAGAGTGTGAGTCTTTACATGCTTTGGCTTGGTGACAAGTACTTAGACAAGTGAGGCTTAAACAATTAGCAGTTGTTAAATACCAAAGAGGGATGGTTTTCTGAATTGTCCATTTTGTTTGGTTCTAAATCCACTAGCATTTATTACTGACATTAGTCATATTTCTCTGAATTTAGATGTAGTGGAGTGATGGCTTTCAGTTATCATTTTGAGCTAGCTGGGTTCCAGGTCAGAAGAATTAAAGATCGTAAAATAAATCCCTGATTGTATTTACTGGAATTGCTCAATGGAGAAGGATCTCCACTGAAATTAGCAGCTGCCGTTGTGAACACCTGAGCGCTTACTTTTTGACTCAGAGCTCGTGTTTAAAACCAGGGTTTACTCTCTGATTTTGCCTCCTTGACTGGCTTATTCACCACTGCATTCCTGGTGCCTGGGATGGCATGAAAAGGGAGGGTACGCAAGTAATGGCCTTTGTTTCCTCTGTCAATGATGTGTCTCTTGATAGGTGGTCCCACGGGCCTTTCATTAGATGTTAATTTCATTTCATTTGGAAGATGATTTCCTATTTCTTTGAAATGTCCCTTCCAACTGAATTTTTTATGTACCAGTAGTCTGCGTTTTAAGACTGACTGACTCAGATATATTTTAAAAAACAGTGAAAATTCTGTCTAGCTGTTTTTGTACCACGTGATAAGACAAAGTAAATTTTTTTGTAAAATGGGAGATTTGAAGAATAATTCTTTAAGAAACAATTCTGATTTTTTTTTGCTTTTATCTCCATTTACTCTCATCGAGCTGATCACAATACTTTTTAGATATTGTATAGAAATAGATTTTATAGTGTTGCAAGTGTAAAGAAAGAGCTCTGAAATATTAATATTATCCTAAAACTAGGTTAGAAAATTATTCTGTGAACACATAGAATCTAGAATAATCCATTCTGTTTTTTATTTTTTTAAAAACACATGCTTCTGGGGCTGGCCCCGTGGCCTAGTGGATAGGTTCGCAGGCTCTGCTTTGACGGCCCAGGGTTTTGCCAGTTCCGATCCTGGGCGTGGGTATGGCACCACTCATCAGGTCATGCTGATGCGGCATCCCACATGCCACAACTGGAAGGACCCACAACTAAAAATACACATCTATGTACCGGGGGGCTTTGGGGAGAAACAGGAAAAATAAAATCTTTAAAAAACAAAAACAACACATGCTTCTAAAAGATATAAAATAAATTGAAATATTGTTTCTTGATTAAATGCATGATTAAGAGGGCATGAGATTTCTAAATAGTTTATTTACATTATAAATAATATCAGCTGTTCTAAGATTATTGGTGACTAATATTCAGTCTTGAAAGGTACTTCATTTATGATTCACACCTTTTGGTTTGTGAACAGTTTATAAAAATCCTTAACTGTCATACTTTTTCAGATTATACCTTTTTTGTAAATTAGAAAATTTGATTTTTTGTCTTTAAGCGAAAATTATGTAGTTTTCTGGAGAAGTTACATGTTAATATTTGAAATTTAATAAAATTGGTGTCAATATATCTGCAGGTGACGTGGTTGTGAGTGGGTAAATTTAAAAATAGTGCTGTTTTGGCTCAGTAAACTATTAAAGATAATTTTAAATACATAAAATACTATATATTTTGGCATTGATTTTCATGATGGGTTGAAAACATCTAATATTCTTATGAGCATCACAGTAAACCTCATCTTTGAAAGTGTAAACTGCATATAGTAATTTAGAAATAATTTAAATTCTAAGTGAAAGAAATAATATTTTCTCTCTCTCTTTCTTCTTAGGTGGAATGAACCTTACTTGTTGAGTATCTCCTGGTTACTGATTGGATTCACTTGTAAAAGAATCATTTTCCCCTGCGTGGAAGCCACTTAGTGGCTTATTTAATTATAAATCCAGGGATCGCAAAGCTTTTTGATTTCCCAAAGGAGGGACATACCACTATATCAGATAAGCTTGATATTACAGCCAAAATGGTGCTGTCCCAGAGACAACGAGATGAACTGTAAGTTTCTCTGTTTTGTGTTTTTTTAAAAACTTTCTTAAATGACGAGGTAGTAAATTAAAATACTCCTTTGGGAGATGTATTCTAGGATTAAAACTGTTGTTATGAGTGTTCGGATATTGGTTTAGGCAGTTAATTTGACTTTAAAACTGAGTCTTACCTTGACATAGCGTTATCTACCCTTGTGACTTTATTGTGTGTAAGTTTAAAGCAGAACAAATAAGTAAGTTAGTTGGGATAAGTTTTATCCTAACCTTGTCTTAAATATATTATGTTCAATAGGAAGACAGGTGCTTCAAAGCTCTTCTCAGTTTTTTTTTCTGGAATCCATGTATTAGAAAAATGAAAGTTTTTTTGTTGTTATTGCTAATGCCTTTCCTTTGCCTTATTGTATTATCTTTTATCGTCCAATGGCTATTATAGGATTTGAACTTTATGAGGTGGCTAACATAATAGTTAATGCAGATGCATTAATGAGTGAAGCATGAAATGATTTGACCACTGCTATTTTATAGTATCTTACAGTGTCCCATATTTTATAGCATTCTATTTTTGTAGGTGAAGAATACAAGGGAAAAAATTTAACTTCGTGTTCTAGATTTTTTAAAAACAATTTCCTGTACCCTTTTAAAAATTATTTATTTGGAAACAATTTCAAATTTATAGAAAAGTTGTAAAATTAGTACAAAGACAGTTACATACATTTTAGTTAAATTCACTCATCGTTAACATTTTGTACCATCTGCACTTTATAGCTGTGTGCGTGTGTGCAGTACAATATTTTTTCCTAAGCCATTTGAGAGTAAGTTGCATACATCAGGAAGCTTTTTCCCCAGATACTTCAGTGTGCAGTTCCTAAGAATAAGGATATTCTTCTATAAAACTGCAGTACACTTAGCAATTTCAGTAAATTTAACATTCACACAATATTTTTATTTAATCTACCTTACGTACTCCATTTTTGTCAGTTGAACCAGTAATGTCCTTTGCAACCTTTTTTTTCCCTCTCTGATACACCGTGCAGTTCAGGATTAGGTATTATATTTAGTTGTCATATCTTTTTAGTCTCATTTAATCTGGAACATTTCTTCAGCATTTCTTTTGTCTTTTATGACATTAATATTTTTGAAGAATAGGTTTATGTTTTTTTTTAAGTAATAGAGTGTTCTTCATTTTTGCATTTGTTCAGTGTTTCTTCTTGGTTAGATTCAGGTTATGCATTCTTGGCCAGAATACCACATAAGTAATTTTGTGTTTTTCTCAGGATATCATATCTAGAGACACATAATATCCATCTGTCTCTCGATGATGTTCATTTTGATCCCTCAGTCCAGATGCCTGATTTCCCCACTATATGGTTACTGTTATTTCTTTTTCAGCAAATAAGTGGGGAGATAACTTTGACCATGCAAACATTCTTATTTCAAATTAGTTTTCCTCCTCTAGATTTAATATACATTGATAATTCTTGCCTGAACCATTTTTTTACTCACTTGTTGCAAAGTGATCTTCTAACACCACCACTCATTCTACATTTATTAGTCAGCACTCAGCATTTTATTGTATTTAAGGGACCTCTTTTCCTCCTTTTTATTTTTGTCTTCTCTGTATTGATATGAATTCATGGGTTTTCATACTTTTGGTAGTTTATCATTCATTACTGTTCTTAACTGCTTTGGTGCTTGAATTGTCCCAGGTTGTCCCCTAGGAGCCTCTTCAGTTGGCTCTTATATATGCCCCTATCACTTTTTGTGAGCACTTCTTTACTTTCTAGCATAACAAGATGTTCCAAGCTTCTTACGTACCTATCCTTCCTTAACCCTGGAATCAGCCATTGTTCCAGGAAGCCCAGGTTCCTCTTAGTGGGGGATGATATTAGAGACCAAGATATGGGCACTATATCTAGTACTTACTGCTACTAGAGTGTCTTTGCTCTTAGGCCTTTTACGTAGACAGAAATAGGAAACACATGTATGTATAAACACATATACAGACACCCTTGTACAGATATCTGTAAAGTTTCTCAACTCTTGGCACTGTTGACAATTTGGGCTGAATAATTCTTTGCTGGGGTAGCTGTCCTGTACACTGTTGGTTGTGTAGCAACATTTGTAGCCTCTATGCACTAGATGCCACAACCAAAAATGTTTCCAGACATTGCCACTGTCCTCTTGTGGGGGCAAAATCTCCCCAAGTTGCGAACCACTGATATGTATACATACACATGTACACACACTTATTTTAGAAATCTTTAAGCTACACCGACCCTTCTGATTTCAGTCTGTTCCAAGAAGGTTCTGTCTTGTCTTCCTTGATGCCATATTTGTGTCTCCCTTCTTCTGTAGTGAGAACTCTGACTCCCAACAATAATGTCAACACATTGACTCATTTGCTCAATCCTATAGTACTTCTCAAGTAGTGTCAGAATTGTTATCATCACACCACTACAAGAAACAGACCTCGTGGAAAGGGTTCAGAATTTGTGTGCAGATCTACTCTGCCCAAGACTGAGAGTATATAATCAGATAATGTGTTTGTAAGTTACTTGGATTAGTTTTGTTTTGTTTCTCTCTCTCTCTTTATGTGGTTATATTATTCATTTGAAATACAGTCGGTTCATCTATTCTAGGTTTTCAGTTTTCTGTGTTTTTCTCCCCATCCATCTTTGTTAATCTAATATTTTGAATATGTAGAACGTCATCTGTAGAAAAATGTATATTCAGAAGTGTTACTCTCTTCTGAACCCTTTCTGTTAAGTTACCTTCCCTTATCCCTTGTAAGAACCAACCTCATCGTTTTATAAAGATAGGAGAGAGAGATGTATGTTTTCTTGTTTCTTCATTCTTAAAAGGTAGCATCTTATGTGTGCTCTTTTGCACTTCGCTTTTTTTTACTTAACATCTCCTGGTACTCACTACACATCAGTTCATAGAAATCCTCCTCGTTTGTTTTAAACAGTCTGATAGTACTCTACTGTGTATGTACCATAGTTTCTTCAACCATTCTCCCATATTTGAACATTTAGGTAGTTTCCACTATTTCATAATTATAAATAATACTATAATTAATAACTCTGCATAGGTACTTTTGTATTATTGAAGGTATGTCAGGTTTTTAATTATTCTTGCTTCTCAGTCATTTCAGATCTTTTTTTCCTAGATGCCTTATGTGAGCTGACTGCAAGTCATGCTTATACCTCATAATCAGGATGACTATTTAAACATTCTGACCAAAAGTAGAGTTTTTAATTTGGATAAAAATCAATTGAGAAGGGAAGGACCTAATTTCAGGTGGCTAAATTTGTAGAGAATTTGAGATAAGAATTGACTTAAAAGTACTCATCAGGTAAAGAAAACTTGTCTTAAAGATCTAAATGTAATTTGAGAAGTAGATTTAATATCTTCTAGTTTTTAGTAAGGAAATCAAATGAATCTTTTTGCTTTTCCTCCTATTTTTGAAAATATTATGAATATATATTTGCTATGATAGGAAGAAACAAATCTTTATATACCTCTTACAAGTAAGATAAGGTTTGGCACCTCAATTGGCCTGTGTAACATTTTAGCATTTCTCATAGGTTGGATAGCAGTTAGCCTATAAAATTCTTTGAGTTATTTTTGGGGTAGAAATAAAATGAATTTTGATGTACTTGAAATAGATAATTTGAGTGGTTCTCCTAAATGTGATTCAACTCAGCAAATGTGTATTGCCTGCCTTCTATGTTCTTACTACTGTGGGGCATACAAACATGAATAATAGCATGAAAACATTTATGTGGACATGACAAATATATTTGTAGATAAATTAAGGATGGGAGAAATTGAAATTATCTAGTTTCATGACTGGTAATAGAGGCAGAAACCAGTTTTCTATTAAGTTCACTATTCATTAAACAAAATTATATTACCAGAATTAATATATGTCAAAACGTGTAAACATAACTCCCCCTCCCCAGTTTCTCAGTCCTACTTTCCAGAGGTGGCTGCTTACCTCTATAAATTATAATCTTTTCAGATAGTTTTCATGTGTTTACAAAAATTACATGAACATCCTTTTTTTTAGTGAGTAAGATTTTTTAGTAAGTAACATCTGTGCAAGTCTTCCTCCCTTTTGTATGTGGGATGCCACTCAGCATGGTTTGATGAGCAGTGCATAGGTCCGTGCCTGGGTTCTGAACCTGTGAACCCCGGACCACTGAAGTGGAGTGCACAAACTTAACCATTACGCCACCAGGTTGGCCCCCATGAACATCTTTTTTTCATTTATTTATTTATTTACTTATTTTTGCTGGGGAAGATTTGCCCTGAGCTAACATCTGTTGCCAGTCTTCCTCTGTTTGGAATGTGAACCACTACCACAGCATGGCCACTGATAGACGAGTGGTGTAGATGTGTGCCCAGGAACTGAGCTTGGGCTGCCAAAGCGGAGCTTGCTGAACTTAACCATGAGGACACCAGGGCTGGCTCTCTAATAGCTACTTTTTTTTTTGGTGAGGAAGATTGGCCCTAAGCTGCCATCTGTTGTCAGTCCTCCTCTTTTTGCTTGAGTAAGATTGTCACTGAGCTAACATCTGTGCCAGTCTTCCTCTGTTCTATGTGGGACACCACCACAGTGTGGCTTGACGAGCTGTGCTGGGTCCATGACAGGGATCCAGACCCGTGAACCCCAGGCCACTGAAGTGGAGCACATGAACTTAACCGCTGCACCACCGTGTCAGCCCCTCTAATAGCTGCTTTTAACAGAATAAACTTAGACCTGTATTTCTTTATCAAATTTTTACTCACTGATCTTCCCCTATGAAAGATAAAGTCTGTTATTTTTACCTTATCCTGGTGGATAATATTTGCACTCTGTTTGATGTTCACCCCTAATTCTTTTGTGCCACAGCTTTCTCATTCTTATATTGTTTTAACTGCTGTATTGAGGTATAATTGACATACAAAGACCTGCACATACGTTTTTTTTTTTATTAAAGATTGGCACCTGAGCTAACAACTGTTGCCAATCTTCTTTTTTTTTCCTGCTTATTCTCCCCAAATCCCCCCAGTACATAGTTGTATATTTTAGTTGTGAGTCCTTCTAGTTGTGGCATTTGGGATGCTGCCTCAGCGTAGCCTGACAAGCGGGGCCATGTCCCTGTCCAGGATCCGAACCACCGAAACCCCTGGGCTGCTGAAGCGGAGCGCACAACCTTAACCACTGGGCCACAGGGCCGGCCCCAACCTGCCCATATTTAATGTTTACAATTTGATGAGTTTGGACCATTCTTCTGTTCTTATTTTGATTACTCTATAGTTGAGTGAATTTTGTCATTATGTACCTTTTTCAAGATGGGCTCATAAGTGGACCTCCGTGAGTCTCTGCATGCTTAGGGAATAATTTTGTCTTGCTCTTGTAAATGAATGACAAGTGAAAGGTGAATAATTTTTAGGTTACACATTTTTTCCCCACTCAGTTATAAGTATTAAGGAAAAAATTGCCATGCATTAGGCTGCAAAGAAAACCTCAAATTCCAAAAACGCAAAAATCACATAGACCTCATTTGCTCACCATAATGCAATAAAAATAAAAATTAATAGCAAAGGGAGAGCCAAGAGAAATCTATCCATGTGGACATTTGAAAATACACTTCTAAATGACTGTGGAGTTAAGAGATCAAAATGAAACTTAAAGTGAAGAAATCAATAATAATGAGGATACTCAAAACAAAACCCTGTGCCATGTAGCCAACATAGCATACAAAAAATTAGTCTTTAATGAATCTTTTAAGAAAACAAAGATGAGAAATGAACATTCACTTCAAGAATAAGAACAACAAAATAAACCCAAAGGACGCAGAGGGAAGGAAAGACTATAAGATAGACCAAACTGATTAGTAAAGAGAAAAGACACAAATGAACAATATAGTAATGAGAGAAACAACATAAAATGAACTCAGAAGGTGATTTTCAGAATTACGAGGATGTCCTATCCTGTTAATTTTGAAAATCTAAATAACTTGAGTTATCTTCTAGGAAAATATATGTGGTAAAATTGCTTCAGAAGAAGTAGAAAAATTTAATAGATCATTACAGTTACAGACTTCAAGTCTAGACGGTTTTCAAGCCTAGACTCTAATTCTCTCAAGTCTTTAAGGACCAGTAACTTCCCAGAGTATATTGTCTCTTCCAGAACATAGAAGAAGGGGGAAACTTAGAAGTTCTTTTTATGAGGCTAGAATAACCCTGATAGCAACACTAGACAAGAAGAAAATAATAAAGAATATTACAAGCTGATTTTTTATATGGACCCAGATATGAAGATAATAAATATAATAGTTGAATCCATTATCGTATGAAAAAGGTTAATCATGGGCAAGTATGATTTATCCCAAGAATGCAAAGATTTTTCAACTTTAAGAAACCTATTAATGTAATTACTGTTAACTATATGTTAATAAATAGAGAAACCATATGATCAATCCAGAAGATATAGAAATAGTGTTTTTAATACTTGTTCCTGATTGTTAAAAATTTCTTAGAAAATAAGGAATAGGGTATTTTCTTAACTTGATTAAGGCTCTCTGCCAGAAATTTACAGTAAATGATAGAATATCAGGTGCATTCCCATTAAAGTCAAAAACAAGTTCAGAGTTCCCATGTTTCTGCGACCACTTAAACTTAGTTTTGCGATTCTAGCCAATGCAGTAAGGCAACAAAAGAATTAGAATTATTGGAAAGGAAGAGACCAAACTTATTTGTAGATGATAATATCTACATAGCTGATCCAATAGAATCAACAGTTAGAATTGTTGGATTTAGTGTGGTGGCCGGAAACAAGATGGCATACAAAAATAGATTGTTTTTGTTATTGGATAATGTAGTAGAAAAGATTTCTTTGCCCTGTTTCTGGTGAAGAAAATGAACAATGGGAAGATGTCAAAACTCCCGTATTACTAATAAAATTAAATAAAATCCAAACAGAATTTTTCACGAATTGGACCAGCTTGATTCTAAAATTCATCTGGAAGAGAAAGATGCAGAAAAATAGTTAAGAAAATCTTTTAAAAGATAAATGAGAGAGGAACTAATTGTACCAGTTTCCAAATGTTACTGTAAAAGTAGTAAGTAAAATATTTGTGGAATAAGCAAATAGGTTAGGAGAACAAAGTTCAGAGACAGACACATTTATCTATGGAAATTTAGCATGATAAAGGTGGCATTTCACAGCACTAGGGAAATGATGTACTGCTCAGCAAATAGTACAATGGGTTATACTAAAATAAGATAATGTCGAATCCACATGAAGTAAAAACCCAAATGTTAAACACATACAGAATAACAATGTAGAAGTGGTAGAAGAAAATACAGCTTTTTCGTAGGAAAGGACTTCCTAAAGATACCATATGTGGAAACCAAAAGAAAAAGTGATATATTTGACTATATCAAAATATAAAATTTCTGTATGAAGAAAGACCTTAAACAAAATTAAAATACAGGTGACCAGCTGGGGAAAATATTTGCGACACATGTAGCAGAGGAATGTCATTTAGAACATATAAAGAAGTCCTCAAAATTCATAAAACTTATCACAAACAACCAGTAGAAAAATGAGGAAAAGGTAGTACTAAGGCCATTCACAAACAAATAAAAAAATGGCAAGTAAACATTTGCAGTAATGTTTAACATCTGTAAACAAAACAAGATACAATTTGTTCCCCAAGAAAAAATACTGGTAATAGCTTTTGCTAGCAAAGATGTGGGGAAATGGGTGCTTTCAGATGCTGCTGGTGGGAGTATACGTTGTTATAATTTCTTTAAAGGTCAATTTCACAGTATCTTTTAAAATATATGTTATTTGATCTAACAATTTTCTTTATAAAGAGTTTTTTTTAGCACATCTGCAAATATTTCTTTAGGGATAGCCATGTAAAAGGATGTTGGTTGCATTGTTTTTAGTTCTAAGAAACTGGTAACAACCTAAAACGTTGATTCTTCAGTAGGGATATGTTAAATATGGTACATCCGTTTTTGGGATTGCTGTATAGCAGGTTAAAGATGGGTATGGGGACTGCCTCCGTGGCCAAGTGGTTAAGTTCTCGAGCTCTGCTTCGGCAGCCCGGGGTTTCGCCAGTTCAAATCCTGGGAGCGGACATGGCACTGCTCATCAAGTCATGCTGAGGCAGCATCCCACATGCCACAACTAGAAGGATCCACAACTGAAAATACACAACTATGTACCAGGGGGCTTTGGGAGAAAAAGGAAAAATAAAGTCTTTAAAAGAAAAGAAAATACCACTTTCCTACAAATATTAAAAAAAAAAAGTGGTATGTTTATGAATATCTACATGGAAAGAGCTTTAAGATCTACTGTTAAGTAATCAAGTTGCTAAATAAGATGCTATGATACCTTTATGTTAAACTCTTACTCATACAACTATATATTTCTTTTGTGCCTCTATCTGTGTAGATGCACAGCTAAAGTCCTGAAAGGATATATACTAAACTTAACAGTGGTTGCCTCTGAAGAGAAGAATGAGATTGGATAAAAGTGGAACAAACAAGATTTGTGACAGTATTGTTTCAGTAATTTATAAGGCAAATGTATTTATTTTTGTGTGGATAAAAGTAAAATTTTGGGGGCTGGCCCAGTAGTGCAGTGGTTAAGGGCGCACATTCTGCTTCAGCGGCCCGGGGTTCACCAGTTCGGATCCCGGGTGCGGACACATGGCACCACTTGGCAAAAGCCATGCTGTGGTAGGTGTCCCACATATAAAGTAGAGGAAGATGGGCATGGATGTTAGCTCAGGGCCAGTCTTCCTCAGCAAAAAGAGGAGGATTGGCAGTAGTTAGCTCAAGGCTAATCTTCCTCAAAAAAAAATAAATAAAATTTTAATGGATTTTCTTTAAAACATAGAAACTATAGATAATTTATATTCTCTGGCATTATGGGTTGCAATGGAGAAGTTTTAGGCCAGCCTGATGTTTCTCCTTGCTTTTCTGCCTAGGTGTCCGTAATTATTTGTCCACCAAGCTAGATTTTGGATGTTCTTTATTTTAGGGACATGTTCTTTTATTATATTTAGTTATATCATGTCTTTTTGGATTCCTTTTACTTTTATCAATTTTTTGTTTTATACTACCTTAGATTTCTTTGAGAATATAGAGTATTCATCTATAATTTTCTGCGGCTTCCTGGGGGTATTCTTCCTCTCTAAAGCATACTTTCCTCTCTTTTTACTTAGTTACTTCCCCTTCTCCTCTTAAGAAAATTTGCAAGGATGCTATGTTTTATCCTTCCTTCTTACTAAACATCTTTGAGGACAGTTCTGTTTGTGGGAAAGAATGACTGAGCTGGAATAGTTTGAAATTGAGTGTCCTGTCTTAGAACACCTTTCTACCGTATTAGTACAGTCCTTTCCCCTGGGGTACATTGCCTCTTTGCTTCTCAGGTCCTCCTCAGGTGAGCTGACCTTCGTACAGTGATCTCAGGCCTTTGTGGGATAATTTATTGTTTATCTCTGTTAGCAAATTCTGGCCAGCACATGTAAAGTTAGTTTTCTTTACCCTTTCTTAAATCCTACTTTACCTATAAACAGCTTCACTGCCCTAAAAATCTCCTGTGCTCCACCTATTTGTCCGTCCCTCCCTCTCTCCGAACCCCTGGCAACCACTATCTTTCTTACTGTCTCGATAGCTTTCCTATTTCCAGAAAGTTGGAGTCAGGTGGTATGTACCCTTTTCAGAATGACTTCTTTCACTTAGCAGTATGCATTTAGGATTCCTCCATGTCTTTTCATGACTATAATATATTTTTAAGCTGTGTTTTACTTTAAAAAAACTAACCTCTGCAGTTAATTGAAGTGTTCACATTTCTCCTGTGCATATATTTGAACATTGTATATACTTAGCATTGATTAGAAAGTGGTTCTGTGCTGGCCTTTAAAAAAAGTAAAGATCTGCACTAACCCTATACATTTAAAATTGTACATGAGAGGGTCCAGCCCAGTGGCGCAGTGGTTAAGTTCGCATGTTCCACTGCTTGGCGGCCCGGGGTTCACCAGTTTGGATCCCGGGTGCGGACATGGCACTGCTTGGCACGCCATGCTGTGGTAGGCATCCACATACAAAGTAGAGGAAGATGGGCACGATATTAGCTCAGGGCCAGGCTTCCTCAGCAAAAAAGAGGAGGACTGGCAGTAGTTAGCTCAGGGCTAGTCTTCCTCAAAAAAAAAAAAAAATTGTACATGAGAATACGCGACAGCAGCACATGTTCATGGAGTTGAGTTGTATGCCAGACAAGGCTCTGGTACATATGCATATTGTCATCATGTGAGCCGTTGTAAAGGCAAGAGTGGGCACAATGCCTGGCATCGTGGCAGTATCCTATTACAAATAGTTTTAGAGCTTAAACTTTTGGACATTGCTTGTCTGGCTTTAGGATCTATGGTAAGGAATGAGAACAATGTTTAGATCTTGTTAGTGATTCAGCTTTCAAACAGGTTATTTCCCACTCCTTTTTGAATCCGAGTCAGTTTGTTTGAAGAATATTCTGAGACTGCAAGCTGAGCTATTGAAATCTGGTTACTGTTTGCACTGCTTAATCTATGTGCATTAGAATTGTCTTAATCCTGGGCAACAATAGCAAAATACGTGAAGGAATTAGATGCTGGGGCTGAAATGAGACTGTAACTATAATTCATATCCTCTCAATTTCAAGTTTTTATATTTATAAAAAACAGCTACATGTTGTCATTGACTGTAAAAGTACATATATATTTAAACATAAAATTCTTAATATATTACTTTTATTTAGTCTGTGCTTTGAGGTTCTACTTCTTTTCTTTTTTAATGGTCATACTCTTTTTTTTTTTAAGATTTTTTCATTTTTTTCCTTTTTCTCCCCAACGCCCCCTGGTACATAGTTGTATCTTCTTTGTTGTGGGTCCTTCTAGTTGTGGCATGTGGGACGCTGCGTCAGCATGGTGTGCTGAACAGTGGCGTGTCCGCACCCAGGATTCGAACCAACGAAACACTGGGCCGCCTGCAGCGGAGCCGCTGACTTAACCACTTGGCCACGGGGCCAGCCCCTCTACTTCTTTTTAAACTTTGAAAGGTTGATAATCATGAACCGTATTGCCTGTATTGTTACTTCCCATACAATGGTTATTGTTTCTAATTAGTGCTTTGAGGTAAAAAATTATAAAAGGTCTTCTGAATCTTCAATGGAAGATTAAAGTATTCTCGGTTTGTGTTATATTTAATCTCTTTATTCTTAGAAAATATTTTAACTGAAATATTTCATTCAGTAAAATGCATCATATTTTGATTATTCCAGGTAACTAATAATGACATCCTGTACTGTAGGGGTGCTGATATTTTTCTCTTGTTGTTAGATTTGTCAAAGCAAAAACACATACTTCATCTCTTAGTTTGAACCAAAATTATGAAATTGCCGATTATTTCAAAAAATATGTTTCAAAATTTGTTGACAAGTGTGAAATGTAGGCATCTTTAAAGATAATCAAGGTATGGTCATCAAGGTTAAAATTGTTAACTTTCTGTAGAACTCATACAAAGCCCTTTTATTGTGCCATATCATATTTCGTTTCACTTGAAGGATTTGTATCGTATTCTAGAGGACTTATTAGAGAGAAGAAAAAACATTGTAGAAGAGAGGAAGGTAGCGCCACAAATACCAATAAGGAAGTTGAAAAAATTATATGCTGAGTAGCTCCTATTTTCTCTGTGAAGCTGGAGGTCAGCCGAAGGCTAGAATGCAATTAGGTATTTGAGAGTGAGGAACGGGGACCAGGGACAAGTAAATGATTCATCAGGCAGCACTGGAGTGACAACCATATATAATGACTTGACTCATACCAATTCTAAAAATATAAATCCATTATTAGCAGTATTGTAGATTATTGACTGTCCTGCTATTCACTGTAGGGTAAAAACTACGCTCTGTCAACAAATGGAACCCATTTTTAGTCCTGTAATTCTGGGGATGGTTATTAGTAATATGACCTGATTTTAAGGGATCTTCACTTTTATTATTTCCTTTATTTAGTTGCCATCCTGTCTAATCTGCCTGTATACTTCTGATAAGTAGGTCTTTTTAAAATGTCACTTTTATTAAGTTTCTTTTTCTTGCCTTGCATGTCCTTCATAATCTGTTTCTGTCCTGTCTTTTCAGCCATTTCTCTCATTGTCATAATCTCTTTTCTAATATTTATATATATTATTTATTTAGATGGATTGTTTTTGGAACAATTTTAAATAATAGTGATTATAGGCATCCTTGTCTTGTTCTTGACTTTAAGGCAAATATTTTTAGTGTTTTACCATTAACTGTCAGATTTATTGGTTGAAAGTTTGAGAAATTTCTTGTTAAAATATTAATAAAGAGATATCTTTTTAATGTTAATGAAGACCTTTTCATTGTTGAGGAATGTTTTAAAATCAAGAATGTTGAAGAATTTGATCAGATATGCAGTGAGATCTCCATCGTCTACCATTCTCATTCCCTTTCTCCCCACCAATCCCCTGCCTATAATGCCTACTTTTTCTTTTTCCTTTAAAGCCCAACTCACATTTTGCATTTATAGAAAGATCCCTCCATTGAATCTCACTTCTCTCTTATTTGGTTTCACACACTTTGGTAACTTTGGTTTTGCTCCTCATAGATTTACAAGTTCTTGCAGGCAAGGGACTATAACCTAATCCTCTTCTATATTCCTGAGTATGAAGCTAGGAATATACCAGATACTCATCCCTCCCTTATCCCCACTCTTTTCTTGCCTTCCTGCTTGTATAGTGAAAATTTGCTTTTCATTTAAAAAATGAAAATGTTTCAAACTTCTCAATACATGACAGTTACATTGGCTATCCTTCTTTTTGTACAACCTGACTTTTCCTTATGGTTTTCTTAAGTATGCAAAATAATTTTTATAGGAATATATTCTAAATGAATCTCACAGTTAAATAAATGTCTTACAATTACTATAGGCTTATATTGAAATTAGAGGAAAAGGGAGAAAATGTTTTAAAGTTGCAAGTTGTACCGAGAAACTGAGGCAAAATCTCCCTCTCTCTGGAGACGTTGCTGACCTCAGACTTATACTAGGCCATGCAGCTTTTTAAATGTCACTAATATATGTGTATATCATTAACTTGAAACAACATAATTGGGAGTTTAGCCCAGTTAGTGTAAAGTCATATCATAATTATACCTTCATTTACCTTACTTTTCAGTAAAGTTATTTTTCTTAACAGATTTAAAGAGTAAAGAAGAAAATCTAAATAAGAAGGGGCAGGATCAAAACTGAGCTGTACAATGGTGCCCTCTGCCTTGTGGTTCACTTACTCAAATAATTTTGTCTGAGTATGAGAATGAACAGCAGTAATGCATATTTTTGTGTTCATTGTTTTGGTTTTACTTTTTAAAAAAAATCCAACGTGATATGCTTATTTGGTAGATAGTTTTGTTGCTGCTGTCATGTGCAGAGTGAGGGGTCAGTGTTAGCTCAGACCCAGATCTCTGCTGAAGAGAAATTGTAACTGACAGGCTAGTATACCAGGCACATATTCTTTTGTTTAATGGTGAAAATGACAGTCCGCTAGCCCAAGTTTCGTTCTCCTTTACTTTGTCACTGCCGTGGATAGGGTCTCATTGTAACCTCTTGCTGGACTTGTACTTTTCCCAAGACTGGTAGTAGTTGAATCGTAAACTACTCTCTTTTGAAGTGGGTATCTTCAAGTGTGATGGTGAAGGATGATCATTGTAACCCTTTGTCAGGGCACATGAGATTAGGGAGATATAAGACGTATGGCCAGAAACTCTTCACATCTGTGCTGCCCTTTCCCCAAAGACTCTGTTGGCGATTATAGCATATTTAAGAAGTCATGTTACCTCTCTGAGATTTGGTTGATATCCTATGTCAGCAGCGTGTGGAATGACCCTCTGTAGTGTCTCCGCATTCGAAGTGAACTTTATTTACATCTTCCCTCGGGATTATGTAGTTCATCTTGGTTGTTTGTCTAAAGTGGTGTGGCCTGGGCTGGTGTAAGGGATGTCTTCTGGAGCAGGGCACTAAAGATGATGATGTGCTCCTGGTGGTGTGAACTGGCATGCTTCTTCCTGCCTGGTCTTCTCTGTTATCTTAATGGTGTGCCCTCATAACCCTGCAGATACCCTAGAATCATTGGGCTACTGTTGCCTTTTAGAACAGTGCACACTAACTCCATTGCTTTCCTAATTCCTGACTATGTGAGGTCAGCCTTTTCAGTGTCTCTCTTTTAATGGGCCTGGTAAGAAAACATCTCACTTTGTCAGCTTTCAGCTTAGCCTTGTTTCTCCTCATATCAACAGTGAAATTAAATGTTTATAGAATTCACAGAACATTTTTATTCAACCTTACAGTGCTAGAGTGCACAGTTTGAAAAACACTTTTGCTGTCGTTTTGGCTTCAGAAGACCCAAGTTTGATTCCCAGCACCACCACTTGCTAGCCAAAAAGCCACTTAAGCTGGCTGCTGTTTCTTTACCTGTGATAAACAGCTTCCACCTGTCTCCTCTAATGCATGCTCTGTAATTCCCTCTGCTCTGATTTAAATTTGTAAGAGATGCTGGGAACCCTCAAGTATTCTGCTGTTATTGTTGGTGCTATCCAATCTTTTTAGCTGTTATTGTTTAACTAGCAGTTCAGCTAGTTCAGAGTAACTTTAAAAAATCTTCTCTCTCTTTGTAAGAGTGTGAGTGCGTGTATGGGTTAATAGTACTAGAGTGTTATGACTGATACTACAGATACAGAAATTATCCTAGGGGATAAAACAACAATGAGGAAAGTGCAGGAAGTCAGTTCTAAAATGTTTAAAATGTAATCCTGGCATTTTAATAAACTTGGAATAGTTTAGAAAACAAACGCAATCTCATTTATTATTGTAATAGTTTCAAAGGACAGCAATAGAATATTTCCAGTGTGGTGCTATTCCGTATATAAGCCTAAGCTGTATCCAGCCAGTTCTCTTCGTTCATGGATAAAAGTCCTTCGTCAGATAAACACATAGATAAGGAGAACAGATTGGTGATTACCAGAGAGGAATGGGGTGAGGGGAGGGCAAAAGGGCTAAAGGGGCACATACGGTATGTTGATGGATAAAAACTAGACTATTGGTGGTGAACAGGATGCAGTCTATACAGAAGCTGAAATACAATAATGTACACCTTAAATTTATACACTGTTATAAGCCAATATGATCTCAATAAAACAATTTTTAAAAATAGCCCTTCATCTCTGTTCTTTCTTTTTATTTTAACCACTTTTTCTGATTCTGTATACGGTTACTCGTTTTGGTCTACTCAAAATGACCTGTTACACTTCTGCCTGAATTTTTCTTTGATTCTAGTGATTGGTTGCTTTTCTTCATCTTCGGAGGCTTAATAGATTACTTTAAATCTTGTGAATGACATTTCTTTGAGAGATTATTATAAACTTGTGCCTTGTCCACTTGTTTCAAGAGATAAGTTTTCCATCCTTAATAAAACTGGTGAAAATCAACTCTAGGTCAATAACTGCAACTAGTAGCAAACCCCAGAAGCACCCTTTAGGCTGTTAGAACTAAGAGATGCTTCAGTCTTATTATTACTTTAAGTGACAGTAGTATACCTTGCCTGAGTTAGAGGTTCTTCATTCGCTGGATCAGATCATTGGCTTAGATACTGAGTAGTGAGGCAGCGGGGATGGTGGTACCAGAATTATCTGGCCATGAGAACCCAATTTCTGTTTCTTGACTCTGTCAACATCGTTTACATGATGTGGCTAGAAGTGTAACTGACTAAGTTATATCTGATAGGGAAATAGAATTGACTAGACTTTTCTGGGACTGGGTTGTAGGCTTCGTGCATGATCAGTGTGTTGTACAGCAATACCTAATGGTATCAGACTCAGTTACACTTCAGTTCTAATTTATTTGCTATATTTTTGTACATATATGTCACTCTTTGGTGGTTTAGTATTAGGATATTATTAATGCCATGGGATCTCTCTCTCTTTTGCAAAACTCTCATATGTCATAGTGTTATTAACTCAATTTTTTTTTTCTTTTAAGATTTTATTTTTCCTTTTTCTCCCCAAAGCCCCCCGGTACATAGTTGTACATTTTTAGCTGTGGGTCCTTCTAGTTGTGGCATGTGGGATGCTGCCTCAACATGGCCTGGCAAGCGGTGCCATGTCCACGCCCAGGGTCTGAACCAGCAAAACCCCAGGCTGCCAAAGCAGAGCGCGCAAACTCAACCACTCGACCACGGGGCTGGCCCCAATTAACTAAATATTTTATCTTCATTAGATAGAAAAAGAACCCATCCCTGATATTCTCTAAACTTACTGCTTCTCCCCAACTCCAATGTTTTACAGTGCTCATTTGAAACCTTATTGTGGAATGGAATACTGAGGCTGCTTTTAAGTTCTCAAACTGCATTTGTAAAGTCAACAGGGACCTCTTTGTAGCCAGATTGCTTGGACACTTTTTAGACTAACTTTACTTGATCTCTCTCAGGTCTTTGTCACTGTTATCCATCTCCATTTCTTTGAAACTCCCTTCTTCATTGTTTTGCTGACATCTCTGTTAGAATTTTCTTACTAGCTTTTTAAATACTGGTATCTGTCAAGGTTCCGTCATTTACATTCTAGTCTCCTTTTTGCTTCCCATTAGATACCTTCTTCCTAAGTGTCTTTCAACACTTAACATAATTTGAATCACTGCTATCTCTTTGGTAATTTTCCCAAATCCTTTTCTCACATCAGATCTATCTATAGGTCCTGACCTATATATCCATTTACCTCCTATGTCATATATCTTTAAATTTCTTATAGCTACTTCAAGTCAGAAGGTTTAAAACTGAGCTTATTATATTCGTACCTCTTTTTCTTCTTCCTCCTCTTTGCCTTGTTTCCTGTCCAAGTAAATGTTACTGTCATCCACCAGAAACTTGTGAATCAACTATTTTCTCCCATCTCCCACATCTAGTCAGTTATCAAAACAAAAGCCTAGTGGTTAAAAATGTGAGTCAGATTTGGCTTCAAGGATTTGTGTGTAGGGCTTTTTTAAGAGCATAAATCCATTTTTAAAGCATTTTTGGAGAAATACAATATATGGAAATATATAAAAATGGAACAACTCTAGTTACAGGAGGGAGGTGCAGAGTTCCACTTGCTTAGCCAGTTTCTTCCTCACCCACTCAATAGATGTTGATTGGAGTTATCTTAAATTATTTCACTACTTGCTAGTTTGGTGACTTAGATAAATCAGTCTGCCACTATATAAGGGTAAGACATCTTTCTCTGTAATTTAGAAAGATAGTTTTAGGATCAAAAGAGACAGTAAATGTTTTTTAAATTGGATTTAACACTTTATAGAAAGTGTAAATGTAATGTACAAATATTTTGAGGTGCTGCTTTGTACACATTTGAAATTACCTCCATCTTTCTAATTAATTGCATTTGCCACACAGCATCTTTTTAAAATATAGATAGTGGGGGCCAGCCCTGGGGCCTAGTGGTTAAGTTTGGCACACTCCGCTTCGGTGGCCTGGCTTCAGTTCCTGGGTGCAGAACTACACCACTTGTCTGTCAGTGGCCATGCTGTGGTGGCAGCTCACATACAAAAAGAGAAAGATTAGCAGTGGATTTTAGCTCAGGACAAATCTTCGTAAGCAGAAAAACAACAACAGATAGATAGATAGATAGATAGATAGATAGATAGATAGATAGAGGTTGGGTTAAGCCACATAGAATTTGGAAATATTGCAGAAGTTTTAAAAATTTAACCTCTAGGGGCTGGTCCCATGGCCGAGTGGTTAGGTTCGCGCGCTCCACTGCAGGCGGCCCAGTGTTTCATTGGTTCCAGTCCTGGGCGCGGACATGGCATTGCTCATCAAGCCACGCTGAGGCGGTGTCCCACATGCCACAACTAGAAGGACCCACAACAAAGAATATACAACTGTGTACTGGGAGGGGCTTTGGGGAGAAAAAGGAAAAAAATAAAAATCTAAAAAAAAAAATTTTTAACATCTAGTCCATTTTCATAAAGTTACATCAGCAAAATCAAAGGATATCAACTTTTTTTAAGTGGGTAAATGCTTACCACATGTTTGAAAGATAAAAGTAAAGGGATGACATTTGTAGCTACTGGTAGGAGTGTACATTGGTACAACTCTGGGGAACAATTTGATAATAGCTATCAAAATATCCTAAAAATGTATATATATTTCTTTCTAGTCTATTCAGGCTGCTGTAAGAAAATACCATAAAGTGCTTGGCTTAGAAACTACAGATTTATTTCTTACAGTTCTAGAGGCTGGAAGGTCCAAGATAAAGGCACTGGCACATTCAGTGTCTGGTGGGGTCTCACTTCCTGGGGCATAGTCTCTTTTATAAGGGCTTTAATCCCATTTGTGAGAACTCTGCCCTTGTGACCTAATCATCTACCAAAGGCCCCACCTCCAAATACCACATTGGGGAATTAGGTTTCAACATAAGAATTTTGGGGGACACAAACATTCAGTGTATAGCATCTTTTGACTCATATGTAAAGATGTGAGAGAGACTTTACCTATATAGGTGTTTATTTGCAACATTATTTTAACTGGTGAAAAATTAGAAACAACCTGAAAGTCTATCAGTAGATGATTGCTTAAATAAAATTTGGTACGTCTGTATAATGAAGTATTGTTAGAATATTAATAACTATGATGTCATAAATGAATACTGACAAGAAAAGATTTTTGTAATACGTTGAATGCAACTAGTAGATTAAGTTACTTGATTAAAAGCCATACATATGCATGCATGCTGATGTGAATGTATGGGCAAAGAACATGGTATGAGAAGACTATGCTGAAAGGTTAGCAGTGGTAATCTCGAAGTGCTGGGATTTTTTTTTTAAATAAGAGGGAATAATTATTTTGCATTTTTCTCCTTTTAATATTCTTGCCTGGGAAAGTATCACCATTTATCTTTCCTTTACCAAAAAAAAAATCTATTAAGATCATAATTGTTATAATTTGTGTGTATGTTACATATACATATTATCTATTATGTGAGCTTCAGAGTTGTAAGCTGTGTGCAGTGTATTTAGGCAAAGTTTCAGGCATTGGGGCTTGACCCTGAGGTAGAAGTGGAGCTAGGTTAGGAACACTAAATATTTACAATCATATTTATTTATGATTTATTTACCCTTGACTTTTTCCCTTTATTTGCTTGGTGTTGGTTTTTTAGATTAAAAGAAGAAGAGAATAAAGCTACGAAATAGATGTCTTTTAGCTTCTTTTTTTCCTTTGTTTGCAATATTCTAACCAAAGGGAAATTTATTTCTGTTGAAGGTTTGTAGTATAGGCTTTGACAACACAGTATTTGGTGGGATATTTTGAGAGAGCCATTGCCTTTCTATTTTGTATTGTTTCAGAAGGCCCAAGTAGAACTACTTGGTGGAAGTTAAAAAGAAGTAGATTTCATCTCCATGTAAAGAAGATACCTCTTAATGAATCTAGTTGTCTATTAATAGAACAGGCCAGAAGGTACAGGCTATGATATGGGCAGCACACAGTTACAGTCTCACAATAATAGTAAGAATTTACCTTTCCTCAACCCCCAGGCCAACAAATGTGATGTGTTGACCCTGTCTCCCACTATTTATTATACTTTAGTCTTTGGTATACTAATAATTACCTGTAACATAAATGTTTGCTGTAATTCCTTATTGTTTTCTCCACTTTTTTTGTTTGTGTTGTTTTGTTTTTAACATGCCATTGAATTAAAACTTAATCCCACCGATCCTGTAGTACCACTAGAGTGTTTTTGTTTCCTAAAGCATTAGGTGGGCAGTGGCATTGAAATTTATACAAAGATAGGCATAGCAGGATTGTTTGTAAAAGCATGTTTCTGTAGTGGAATACAATGTATAAAAAGCAAATTTACATCTACTGATAAAGAATGATTGCTAAGATTAAGTGAGTTTATGGGACATTGTATGTAAGACATGTAATGTACTTAAGTTTGTTTTAAAAACAAGTATTGATTATGTCTAGAAGACTATGCAGGGGATGTGTGTTTATAGGTAGATTATCTCTGAAGGAATATACAAAACACTGGTAAAGTGGTTGCCTCTGGGAAGGAATATTGGGTTCAGTGGTGGAAACTGAGTACATACTTTATTGTGTAATTATATATTTAAAGTTTGTTTAATCTTGTGTATATATTAACTTTTAAATTATTTAAATAAATGTAAAATATTTTAAAAGAAATCCCAAGCAAACAACTATTTTGATCACAGTGGGACTTACTGCTCAAAAAAACCCTGAGAGACATTGGAATATGTTGCCTTAGGACAGAGGTAGATGATTTTCTCTTTGAAAGAATATAAGGAGAGTGTGAAAAGGTATCTACTAATTGATCTTCTCTAACCTTCAAGTTCTTTCTAATTCTAAATGAATGTCTTGTTCTATGATACATACTAAGTTTGCGGCTTGTGCCTTTTTTTCACCCACTCTAATGTTTGAAAATTACATCTAATATTAAGATACTTAATTATAGTTTTATGAGAACATTTCTCTTTGCAAAATTTTTCAGTTGCTAATCATTGAGTATCTATTAGCATAACAAGTAGTAAGGGAAAGCTAAACGTAAACATGAACAAAATTGGTGATTACCATCACAAATTGATACCTAATTACATAAGCCATATCTTGATCTATAGAGTGCCTGCAGCTCATAAGGTAAGCAACACATTAGCAACTTACAACTAAAAGCTCAAGAATATTATAATATTGTAGATGTACTATGGCAGGGCTAAATGTTTTAGAGGCTTTTTTTGGGAGGGGTTCCTTTTTGTGAAATACTTGTATGATTTGGAAGGGAGTACTCTTAAAAGAAGTGTCTTAAGATTTATGACATTTTAAGTAAAATATTATTTCTTAAAAATAGAACTGAGGTTTTAAGAAGGATTTGAATTTGTTTTCTTTCAGAAATCGAGCTATAGCAGATTATCTTCGTTCAAATGGCTATGAAGAGGCATATTCTGTTTTTAAAAAGGAAGCTGAATTAGATATGGTATGTTTGACTTTTTACAATTATTCATAGTACAATTAATGAGTGGATTTTACTCAAATGTCAGTAGTTACCAGTCACCTTAATTAAATTATTCACAAATCTTATCTTTTGTTATTGCTGTTGATTTGGCACTAAACTTGGTTTTAACCCCTATTTTTTGTATAGTCAGATTTTTAGTAACATTTGGGCGTAAAGATGAATGGTGTGTATGGCTTGAACTATCGTAGTTGAGCCGTTTTTTAAAAGGTCCTCTTTTTTCTCTAGAATGAAGAATTAGATAAGAAATATGCTGGTCTTTTGGAAAAAAAATGGACATCTGTTATTAGATTACAAAAGAAGGTAACTAAGTCTTTTTTTCTTTGAAGTTAGTTGTATTTGGAGTGTTCTCGTGTAAATGCTTTCTGAAAATATTAACACATTATTCTTCTGCATTAATAATTATATTTAATCTTGAAAAGGCAAATAAAAATACATTTCTATACATTAAAAAAATACTTTGACCTAGACAGATCATTGCTGATACATGCTAGCTCATGCAATTGGAATACTGGCTGGGTTGAATTTACATAACTCTGACTTCGAGGAATTGATACTGAAAGAACTCATTTGTGCACTTAGATGTGAAGAATGCATGGAGCCATTATGCTGGGAAAACAGCACTAAAGTGTACTCTTAGACAAGTCATTGTCATCTCTAATCTTCTGTAAAGTGAAGGCAATAAGTAATATTCTGGTCCTAGAATTTATACTTTTAGTAGACAAAGATAGAATAAATAAATAACGTTGTTATAATACGAGTTAATCCATAAAAGCTCTTAGAAAAGTGCCCAGCACATAGATGCTCAGTGAATGTTAGCTTTTATTATGAATATTATTATTATTAACGTGTAAGGTAAACTGTGGTTTGGAAAGAATTTACTAAGAGTAGCAGACTTACAGGGACCAAGGCAGGCACTCTGCTCTTGCTCTAATTAGTAGATATAAATGGAAATTTTTCTTTGATTTAGGTAGTTAAGACACAGTTGTACTGAATTTTTCTCAATTTTCACTTTTGTCAGACCTTTAAAATTTTAGTGGTATATAATATAGATAATTTTCAATTAAATTTGACAAATGCATTGTAAATTACTGAAAATTATTTAAAAATATCACATGATATTTTTATTGGAATCTGTCTGTACATAATCTTTGTTCTGCTCAAGGTTATGGAATTAGAATCAAAGCTAAATGAAGCAAAAGAAGAATTTACGTCGGGTGGACCGCTTGGTCAGAAACGAGACCCAAAAGAATGGATTCCCCGTCCACCAGAAAAATATGCATTGAGTGGTCATAGGAGTCCAGTCACTCGAGTCATTTTCCATCCTGTGTTCAGTGTTATGGTCTCTGCTTCAGAGGATGCTACAATTAAGGTAGTTTTTTCAAAATTGGAAGATGTGTAATAGGATAATTGTTTAAAGCAGATTTAAAGTTAATCAAGTGAAAGAAATAAAAAGATCTTGAAAATTAGGACCTAAGCAGAGGCACCCTTTGAAACTGTGTGATTGGTTCTAATCTTTAAAAGACAGAATTAGAATAAAATTTCATTGTAGCTCCTGAGAGGCAACCTGCCAAATAAGTTCACTGATGAATTTGAGAAAATTGGATGCCACTAATTTAGTGTTGGACAGTAGGTCACCAGGTGCTTGAATAATTTTTGTTATTGGAGAATGAAGATATAAGTGTGTGCCTTACTTTTTAAGCAGAGGTGATAGATGAAAATATAGAATACAAAACTAGTAATTCAGGGGGTAAATATATTCTGCGAAAGAATTCAGTAAGGATCTATTTGAATTGGACTCTCCTTGATGTGTTTAATATTGGCTTTATTCCAAACTAAATAGCAGTCTTCTCCAGGGATGTGGGAATGTAGGAACCTTCACTTTATAAGTTACGTATTTCTCTTATTTTCATACTTTTCATAAGCATATACATTTTAATGTTTATCTTTTAATCAGAAAAGAACGGTTGCTTTTATAATTTCCTTTGATCCAGACACAATACAACATTGTATAAATCACCTGCAGAAAGATAAGTAAAATATAGTTAAAAGGTTTAGGTAGGTTTCTCGATTCAAAGACTTATTTCAGATTAAGTTGTAGATTTTGAGTTTTATTTGTAGAAGTATAACTAAGAAAAAGTGAGTAGATTGTTAAGATTGTATATATCACATAGCAGCAGTCCAGCATAAAATGCAGGAATGACTTAAATGTCACTATATCTAACCTGTTCTTCAAATTAAGCTTTGTTTTTTATGTTTTCCTTGTGTGGTTTCTTCAGTTTCTAAATCAGTGGCTTCCTTCCATCCTGTGGGCTGGTGATCCATGAGGCAGGCTGCAGAGTAATTGGAAGAGAGTCTTAAATTCCTGTGTGCATCACATATTTCTGTAGGCTGAGATAATACCATGCCTAATAATATAGTGCTATTTTTCTAATGTACTTAGATATGTATTTAAATTACTGATTTCATGATATTCTTGTGTACTAAAAAATTGCACTGCTATCATGAGACATAGGAGTGAAGGGTAGACATTCTTGAATACATTGAAAACCTGGTCTTAACTATTGGTTTTGCAGCAGTGATATTAAAGTATAAAGAAATTAAATATGCCATCTTGAAATGTATCTATTGAGTCAACTTTAAAATATTACAAATGAAAGTTTTAAAATTCTGAGGCCAGCCCCATGGCTGAATGGTTAAGTTCACACGCTCCGCTTCAGTGGCCCAGGGTTGCGCCAGTTTGAGTCCTGGACACGGACATGGCCCTGCTCATCAGGCCATGCTGAGGTGGCATCCCACATGCCACAACTAGAAGGACCCACAACTAAAACACAACTATGTACCAGGGGGCTTTGGGGAGAAAAAGGAAAAATAAAATCTTTAAAAAAAAAAATTTTACCTATAATCCTATCACATAACTCAGCAACTACTTATAGTTCTTCCTTCCATTTAGTTTTTATTTATGTGCACGCGTTTGTTTCATTAGTGAAAGGTATTTGTATTTAGTTTTGTTTCCTTTTTTGATTAAACTTATTTTAAAAATACCTTTTTTTATTTCTAATGAATGAATGATTTTGAACGGATTGCTTTATTTATATGTGCAGGCTTTATAAAGTAGTTAATGGTCAAGAGTACAGGCTCTAGGTTCAAGTCCTAACCCTGTCACTTAATAATTGATGTGAACATGGACAGATTAACTTCTTGTGCTTCTTTCCTCATCTTTAAAATGGAAATTAATTCCTGTCTCATAGGGCTTTACGGAGGGCTAAATGAGTTAGTACATAGAAACTGTTTAAAATAATGCCGGCCAGAGTATTAAGGAGTGCTCAACATCAACCGTATTTCAGCACCAGTAACAAATCTTCCTTTGGGCTTTTTAAGTTATTTCCACTCATCTGCTATCATGAATAATGTTGTTCTATCCATTTTTATACATAAAGCCTTTTTTCCTCATAAATTACCTTTGGATATTTTGTGGAATGAAAAAAACTATTTCTGCTCCCCTTCCGTGCTTTTCTTTCTTCAGTTGTGGTAAAGCTAGGTGATTTCTGAATGGTGATTATGATAGAACTACTTTTCTTAAACTCAAAGGAAAACACAAGGAATGTTTTGTAATTTTGTGGCTATCTTGGGCAAGGTGCTTGAAATGTTTAAGGCTCAATTTTCTCATTTGTTGGGAAGGGGGATTAAAAATATCTATGTCAAAAGATTCTTTTGCTTAAAATAATCTATACATAATGTATATAACAGTGTAGTGCCTGGCAGATAGATGGTAAGGGCTCAATAAACTGTAGTTAATGTTTTAGTTATCAGTAACAAAATTAAATTTTTTATTAAAAATTTTTCTTGTGTATCTGGTAAATACAACAGGTTTCTTCCTTTTAGAGCCATTCATTTACATCGTCAATATTTGAACTATAATAATTTAGGAAAAGTGATTGAAGATAGGTATTTGGAATAGTTCATGACTTTTTAATTGCATCATTTAAATTTTTGAAATGTTATTTATGGTTGTCATTGAGAAACTAATTTTTAAATACTTTAAAAACTTAACAGAAAAGAAAACTTTGAAAAATATGTTCAACTAATAAAGCAGGTAAAGAGGATTGCTAACTTTAATATACAAAGTTCAAACAAATATGAAAAACAATACCATCTTAATAGAAAAATGGACTGTAACATGACATGAGCAGACAGTTCGTAGAAGAAGAAAAATGGCTAATCAACAATAACAAAAATTTTGGTCTCATTACTAATAGTAGAAGAAATGTAAATTAAAATGACAATATATGTCAAATCTGCCAAGATATTTTCCTTTTTAAATGAGAATTCCCAGTGGTGATGAGAATTTGATGAAGCAGGATTCTCATTACATTTGATACAATCTTATGGGAGAATAATTTAGAGTATATGAAAGGCTGGAAAGTTTATACTTTTTGACAAAAAATTTTTTTCACCATCATTGTATGACCCAAGTATTGCAAAATGAGGACAGATATTTTTCCGTATTCAAAGATTTTTACTATGTTTTCTGTAATTATGAAAAATTTTAGCCAAAGATAGGAATTCCTTTAAAAAGAATGTTTGCTAAGTTTTTAATGGCATAGAAATGTCCTTATGGTAAGCAAAGGGAAAATGGGATGATGAAGTCACTTTACTTAAAAAAAAAAAGAGCATACAAAAAAAGGGAAAAACCATGCCATTGGTAGGATAATGGATGTTTTTTATTGCCTTTATATCAGTACATTATAGATTTTTTATCATGAGCATTTATCACTTTTATAATCATATAAAGGTAAATATAAAGTCAAGAAAAAATAAAATTTATATGCATTCTTGACATTTATAAACTAACACTAAAGTGCCCTGTTTGCTCACCATTTATAAAAGAGACAGTTTGCTTTCTGGGTATATTTTAGAAAAAATGCTTTAGTGTTTTTTAATGAACACATGGAAAGAAAATTAACTGAAACTGAAATGAACTTCATGATGACACCTTATTTATTTTCAGTATGTAAGATGCTCATCTGAGCTCTTGTTAAAATTAAACATTTAAATACTAAAATGAGACAAAGATATTACAAAAAAAGAAAACTATAGACCAGTATAATACCATTCATGAACACAGGTGCAAAATCCTAAACAAACTATAAGCAAATTGAATTCAACAATTCATAGAAAGAATAATTAATATGTCATAACCGAATAGGGTTTATCCCAGAATGCAAGATTGGTTCCACATTTGAAAATCAATCAGTATGATATACCATATCAACAAAAAACCACAATAGTTTCAGAAAAAGCGTTTGACAAAATTCCAACATCATTCATGATAAAAACTCTATAAACAAGCTAGGAAGGGAGCTTCCTTAACCTGATAAAATATCAGATATCAGAAAAACCTGCAGTGGACATAGTACTTACTTAATGGTGGAAAACTGATTGCTTTTCCCCTGAGATCAGGAACTAAGGCCAGGATGTCTGGTTTCAATCACTTAGGTTCACCTTTGTACGGGAGTGCCTAGCCAGTGCAGTAAGGAAGAAGAAGAAAATAAAAGGCATACAAATTGGAAAGGAAGAAATGAAACTGTCATTATTTGTAGACAACATGATCTTCTATGTAGAAATCCCACAGAATCTACAAAAAAGCTACTAGAACTGTGACTGAGTTTAACAGAATCACAGGATACAGGGTCAATATACGAAGAGTAATTGTATTTGTACAAACTAGCAATGAATAATTTAAAATTGAAATTTTAAAATGCCACATAAAGTAGCATCAGAAAACCCAAAAATACTTGAGGATAAATATAACAAAATATGCACAAAATTAAACATAAAGTAATCACTTTTCATGTAAAACTTTCACTTTTTTATATTGGGAAGAGTACATAAGTTTCTATAAAAGAAATGTATTTAGAAGATAGTTTATTTATTTGAAGATTTTATTTTCTTCCTTTTTCTCCCCAAAGCTCCCCGATACATAGTTGTGTATTTTTAGTTGTGGGTCCTTCTAGTTGTGGCATGTGGGACGCTGCTTCAGCGTGGCCTGATGAGCAGTGCCATGTCTGCGCCCAGGATTCGAACTGGCGAAACCCTGGGCCGCCAAAGCGGAGTGTGCAAACCTAACCACTTGGCCACGGTGGCAACCCCAGACAGTTTATTTTTTTAGGTGTGTTTTTTTATGTAATTGTGATTACATGTGTATAATTGTGTTCTTTTTTATGTAACATTATTGTATATGTGCCATAAATTCCTTATAGTTGCAAAATTTATATCTACTTAGCCATTCCCCTAATGTTAGATGCTTAGATTATTTCCAAGTTTTCAAGATGCATTTTCTAAATTTCTCTAAATTGGTTGAAATAGACCCTACCACAGATAAATTTGAACTTATTATGGGAAGAATGGAATCAATCATTTGATTTTAGAGCATGTAATTGATGTTGATTAAAGATTGAGCTTCAGGCTAGCATTTGCCCTCTAGAATGAAAGTTTGATGTGTTCTTCAGATCTGTGGCTGTTTATTTTTCTTGATAGTTCCTTATTTCTATTATCAGAAAAATTAGCTTTTAAAAATGTGACTGCAACTTCACTTTACATCGAAATGACATACGCTTTTTGTTAACCTGTTATTCATGGACAGTTACATCTTGTGAAGTCTTTCTTTGGCTTCTTAGATATCTGAGCTCTGCTTGTCTAGTAGAATTAAGTATTCCTTTATTCCCCTAATATTCTCTATATAAATGCCTGTCATATCCCCCTGAAACTTTTTTTTCCCCCACTTAAATTTACTTGGTTTCATGTCTGTTGCCTGCTGTCAGACTGGGACGAGACTTTGGCTTGTGGCTTTATATATCTAATCATTAGCATAATTAGGTATATAGTGAATGCTTAATAAATATGGTACTAGAGGTCTGTTTTAATAATCACAACATCAATTTTCTCTGTACAGAGAAGACCAGTTTGTACTTGAAGATGTGGTATTTCTAAGACAGTTACCCTCTGTCGCTTGCTCAGTTAATTAGTGAATAAGGTGCCTGACTGGCCTGTAGAGTGCAGATGTGAAATGAGAAAGGAGTGATGGGTTGATGTTAATCAGTTTTCTGTTCACTTGTCAGGTGTGGGATTATGAGACTGGAGACTTTGAACGAACTCTTAAGGGCCACACAGACTCTGTACAGGATATTTCATTTGACCACAGTGGCAAGCTTCTGGCTTCCTGTTCTGCAGATATGACCATTAAACTATGGGATTTTCAGGGCTTTGAATGCATCAGAACCATGCACGGTAAGGGGTAGAGGACAGTATCTTGATACTGATTTCTAACATGGCATTCTGGAGAGAAGAAGAGTATTGTTTTCTAACAATGTGCAGGTTCCCTACATTCAATTCTTTTTTTTTTTTTTTGAGGAAGATTAGCCCTGAGCAAACTACTGCTGCCAGTCCTCCTCTGTTTGCTAAGGAAGACTGGCCCTGAGCTAATGTCTATGCCCGTCTTCCTCTGCTTTATATGTGGGACGCCTGCCACAGCATGGCATGCCAAGTGGTGCCATGTCCGCACCCGGGATCCGAACTGGGGAACCCCAGGCCGCCAAGAAGCGGAACGTGCGCGCACTTAACCACTGCGCCACCGGGCCGGCCCCCCTACATTCAATTCTTAATTGTATTGGTGGAGGAGCATGTAATATGTCATCCAAAGATAAGCCGCAGCAGTTGAGAGTTGTTTCTGTTAGGAGATTTTAGGTATCTCTTAGTGATTTACATAAAATATTTAATTTGTTTCCACAAATATTTTTTTGATAAAAACTCCTAGGACATTTATCTATCCTTGAGGAAAAGAGAAAATGAAATTATTGGATTTTTTTTAATTTTTCTCAGTAGAGAAACTGAAATCCAGAGAAAGTAGATATAATAAAAGCTGGAACCCAGATTCCCTTGCTCACTTTTTAATGTTCCACATACTCTATCGTCTCGTTGTTAAGTTGATTTTCCAGGTCTTGTTGAGGAGACTATTCTCTTTAGCTTTGTGGAAAGAACATGCGCTTTGGAATAGGATAGCTGGGTTCAAATTCCTGCTTGTTTACTTATGGCATTAGGAAATTTTAACCTCTTTGATTGCAAAGTAGAGGTCATAATCTCTAAGTGTAGGCTTTTTGTGAGGATAAAATGAGATTGTGTACTTACATCATCTTGGTTTAGTACCTGGCACATAGAAGGTGCTCACTAAATAAGGTTTTTTGTTGTTTCTGTAAACATGATGAAATTTGAATGTTTGGATTTTATATAAGGAACACATACTGTGTTAAGTAATAAATTTTTTTTAATAGATATCCAGTAATGTTAGCATGTGAGTAAGCTGTGATTACCTAGAGAGTATAATTTTGAAGAGTATGTTTTCCCCCTCACATTAAATGCGTTTGGGGAGCTTACCAATTAAAGGAATTCTATTGACTCCTTTTGTAAAATCTGGTATTTGTTTCTTTAAATAGCCTGTACCTTGTTGCTTTAACTTAAAGAAGGAAAGAGTTCTTTCCAACCATTTTATATTCCTTAAAATAATATGATATTTATGAGAACTCTGGGGCTTTTTCCTCAAAGGATAGCTAATTAGGAATGTGAATAATGTGTATGGAATGATCCGTTTTTTTTACCCCCATGAACATCAACAACAAAAAGAGATCGTTTTCAACCTCTCTTTAAAGTGTATAACCAAATTCCCATTTTTCTTAGCCATTCTGTTTAGCTTTGTAAATCTTATTTCTATCTTAGAATATCGACCATGGAAAATTTTGTGTTTTTCTGGTGTTCAGATGTAGATCTTCAGCATATTAATATATTCAAATGCTGATGATACTGATGCCTTGTGATTTTAAAACAATTGGACAGCTTGAAATTTAATCATAATGAGCTGGCTACTTACTTCATTGTGAATTATTTTATTAAGTTACTAATTCCTTAACTATTTTGTGTAAATCTAAGTTTATCAAATTTATATAAAGCCCAGTGTATTTTAAATTGCTCTGATATTTGAAATTCCATGGTGAAATCTCATGGTAAACTAGGGTTTAATTGCTCTTGGTGGTGTATCACTTAATACATTGCTGTATTATATTTTAGGCCATGACCACAATGTTTCTTCAGTAGCCATCATGCCCAATGGAGATCATATAGTGTCTGCCTCAAGGGATAAAACTATAAAAATGTGGGAAGTACAAACCGGGTAAGTAGATTTAGTTGAAAAGGCATCAGCTAAAGAGATATTAAACAAAAAAAACAAAATTGTGTTCTGAATGTTCCAGTTGTTTTGGCTTTAACCCAGAATGATCACCTTGACCATTGTATTATATACTTTAAAACTAAGTTTTGATCTCTGAATCTCTCCCAAAAAGGAACAGAGAAATTATAAAAAGGAACTATGTCCTTGAGAGCCATTTTCTGTGCCATGGTTTATTTTCTCTGTGGTCTTCTTTTAGGTGGTTTCTCTGTGGGTTGAAATAAAATTAAATAACATTTGTGCAGGTATGCTCCTATTAGGCTTACTTTGATTGTGCTTAGAATTACACATGATTGTTATAATAAAATCTTAACCTACTGGTTTTACCCAGAGTAGTAGAGCTTGCCTTTTTCCCAACATGCCTAGAAATATTTTTGTTAGGTTTATTGCGTGTATTTAGTTTTGAAAGATTTTATTTCTCTGTATGTTTTACCTTGTAGATTGTGTTGATTTGGTTAGCTTTTTAATGATACTTCCATCAGCTTATTTTTAACTGAGGTTTAATTTTCTAGCCTGTCCTCATCTTTTATTAACCAGGAATGTACATTTATTCTGTTGACTTGCATACAGTTTCTCTAACCTGGTGCCATTCTCTTTATTCCAGTGTGTAGCTAGTTTTGTATCACTTCTGGGAAGTGTCCCATTGATTGCCATTCATAATGTAAATTATTACTTATTTTGACAGCTACTGTGTGAAGACATTCACAGGACACAGAGAATGGGTACGTATGGTGCGGCCAAATCAGGATGGCACTCTGATAGCCAGCTGTTCCAATGACCAGACTGTGCGCGTATGGGTCGTAGCAACAAAGGAATGCAAGGCTGAGCTTCGAGAACATGAGCATGTGGTAGAATGCATTTCCTGGGCTCCAGAAAGCTCATATTCTTCCATCTCTGAAGCAACAGGATCTGAGGTACTGTGTGATTTACATGTCACTTCATGATTTTATTGCTAATATCTCAGAACCTTAGATAACTTTTTTAGGGCCATTAATACATTAAAAGTCTGCATCCCAGAATTCTGAATCTTGAAACGCTTTGCTCTTTCCACCTTGCAGATGTGTTTATATTTTTTAACCAGTGATTATTATTGCTGTCAGCTGATGATTGATGGGGACGGGGAGTCTCCTGAAGAGTGAAAGTAGTCATTTAAATTTATCAGAAATACCAGTGTTATAAGAGTCTACCAATGCAAAATAAAACTTACAGGAGAGGTTAAACTTATCTTTTAGAAGAATAGCCTTCTTTAATGAACATAGTTATTTTATTTATAAATTTATGGTGAAATGCAGTTCAGTATTTAAGTATTTGTTTTACCTTGAATATTTCTTAGGAAGGCCTGTGATATTATCCCTTGATCCTGAGAAGCACTGGCTGAGTCTGGAGTTTTATTGTGTTTCTTCATGATTCTTAATTTGTGCTCTTATGATTTTATTCTTTATGATTAATACCTTAAAAATTATAGAATATTATTTCTGTGAAGAAGTTGTGTGAGCCAAAATTGACCACATTTCTTTTCTATAGAGAGCTTCTATCATGGGTTTGTTAAGATTACATTTTAATAAATGAAGGAGGAGAATCTTTTTCCCCCTAAACATTATTTTTCTAAATGAAATTGTATTGTAATTAATCTCTTTTATTTTGGCTGGCTGACTGCATTTTTCAATTTTCAATTTTTTTTTTTTACTGCCCTCTGGTGGTGGTTACTTACCAATATGTCATAAATTTGGTTCTGGCTGGACTTTATATAAAGGCTGAATTAAATAGTTTTTAAATCCTTCTTGATTACACAAGTCTTGAGCAGTAAATTTATCATCCGTTGGTGTTGTAGAACCTGAATATTAGCCTAAGTAGTGATTTTCTATTTTTATATTTGTTATCTCAGTCCTTCTGTATAGCCTAGGTATGTCAAAAGACTTGTGCATTTCAGTAGAGAGAAGCAAGATGAATAAGTCCTGGAGAACTAATGCACAGCATGGTGGTTATAGTTAACAATACCCTATTGTATACTTGAAATTTGCTAAGAGAGTAGATCTTAAGTGTTCTCACCACCAAGAAAGGGGTGGGGGTAGTTATGTGAGGTGATGAGTATGTTAAGTAGGATGATTTTGCTGACCATTTTGCAGTGTTTACGTATCTCAAAACATCAAGTTGTATGCCCTGTATATATATAATTTTTGTCACAAAATGCATTTTTACAAAATTGGAAATAAAGATCATTGCTAGGTAGAAGTCATTTGAAATCCTTACCTAACTTCTTGCATGGGAAACTTAGTTTTTATATGTTTTCTATAGACTAAAAAAAGTGGCAAACCTGGGCCATTCTTACTGTCTGGATCCAGAGACAAGACTATTAAGATGTGGGACGTCAGTACTGGCATGTGCCTTATGACCCTTGTAAGTTTGCATAATCTCACTGCTTCTTTCACCTGTTTACTATGTTTATATGCTATGTATATACACTATATATTTTGGGGCTAAATGCCTTGTGACATCTTATTAAATAATTTGAATTATTCTGGGCTTTAAAATAACTTCTTTGTAAGGATACTTTTTCTCTTAAACTTTTGTTGTACCATTGTTACAGTGATATGACAGTTATTCCTGTAGAATGTCATGTTCTATAAAAGATCTACCAAGCCACAGTACTGGGAGGGGGATCCTAGCTCACTGTATGTTTAAAAATTATATAATATCTCCTATGGAGGGGAAACGTTATTATTAAAGACTCATTCATTTTTGAAGCTGTTTGCTTCTCTATTTCACTATGTTTTATTTTAATATGAATGCTTTTAACTATTACCTGTTTGTTACCATTCTGAAATTAATGGTACTAGCTTTATGACTTGGAAATGTTTATTTTGTTTTCAGAGTACCTGGATTTCAGTATGAGGATATATAAATGATAATTCAAGGTTGTGGACATTCTTGTTTGCCTAAGGGAGTTCCAAGGGGATCTTTGGACATTAGTCCAGTAGCAGTTTTTGTAATTTGGTGTCCATGTTTGTTTTGGAGATTTCTTAGGTGCTCACCATACTTCGAAGTGATTGTCTCTCTGTAGGATATGACAGACGGACACTTGTGGAAGTGTCATCAAGAATTGATTAGAAAATTTGATTCTCCTCTAGTAGTAGTCTGAGCTGAGTTCAGATGTACTGTGTTGCTTTTAGAAGAGATGATCTGCAGTTCACATCAGAAAGCATGTGCTCTCCTCTTCCCTAACATTCATTTCCCTGGAGGTTTCTGGCTCCTATTTATCGGTGGAAGGGGAGTGCTTGTTTCTGCTTTATTTTGGTGTGACCACGAGACATGCAATTTGACTTTTGTTGAGTCTTCTACCTCTAATGATTGGTGACTTTCTTAGGTCACTATAATAGAACAAAGTATTTTAAATAAGGGCAAAGGCAAAATAAACCAAGGCAAAGAATATGTTGCCTTGGTTGTCTGTCTTTTTAAAATTAAAATAGCTTTTTTTTTTTGGTTCTTTTAAAAAAGCAATATGGTTATTTACATTGTACAAAAATTTAGGAGTATACAGAAAAGCTAGAAAAATAAAATAAAAATCACCCTTAGATCATTCTAGCTTATCTAATAATACCTACCAAGTATATTTTTCTAAAGTAAAGCTGTCCAGTAGAACTTATGCGATGATGTTCTGTATCTGCACTATCCAGTATGGTAGTTATGAGCCACATGTGGCTATTGAGCCTTCGAAATGTGGCTAGTGAGATGGAAGAACTGAATTGTCGATTGTGTTTAATTTTAGTTTATATTTAAATAGTCACATGTGACTAATGGTTACCCAATAGGACTGTGCAGTTCTAAACAAGCCTTTTTCTTAAATTACTGTGTAGATGAATATAGTATCTTGTTAATAAAAATGGTATCATACTGTATATACTGCTTTGCAGCACACTTTTAATTTAGACGGTATGTAACACTTGCTCATGTCATTAGATACTCTTCTTCACTGATTACATACAGTGCTTTCATGAATATCTTTGTTAACTAAATTTTTGGACACCCCCTTAATTATTTCTTAGGATAAATTGCAAGAAATGGAATTGGCTGGGACAAGGGATATAGATGGATGGATGGATGGATGATGTACAGTACATACCTGTATATCCTTCACCTAGAATTGTCTGTTAACATTTCCTTTCTGTGTGTGTGTTTTGCTGAACAATTTGAGAGTTACTTGTAGACATCATGGCTCTTGACCCCAGATATTTTAACATGTATCTCGTAAGAACAAGAGTTTTCTGGATAACCACAATAAAATCTCACAGTCGAGAAATTTAACATTAATACACTACATACTCAGATTTTCTCCAGTTATTCCAATAGTGTCCTTTATAACTTTATTTTAGCTTCTAATCAGGAGCCGGTCACGTATCACACATTGCATTTACTGGTCATGTATTGTTAGTTTCCAGTTTCCTTTAATATAGAAGAATTACCTAGACTTTTTTTTTCTGTCTTTTTTGACATTGACATTTTTGGTGCATGCAGTTTCGGTGTGCTTTGAGTATTACTTTACTATTTTCATAGATACTATTCAGACAGTTTATCCCTCTACTGAAGTCAAATACTTTTTTGTTTTTAAGGTGGGTCATGATAACTGGGTACGTGGAGTTCTGTTCCATTCTGGGGGGAAGTTTATTTTGAGTTGTGCTGATGACAAGACCCTACGTGTATGGGATTACAAGAACAAGAGATGCATGAAGACCCTGAATGCGCATGAACACTTTGTTACCTCCTTGGGTATGTATGAGTTATGAGGTTTCTGAGCAATTAAATTTTGGAGTGCCAGACATAACAAAGTTTTACATAACTACGTGGACTTTTCCAGGTAAGAAATGATGATGTGCTTTCAGGGCAGAATAGAGAAGACAGGTTAAAAATTTTGTGGATTCCTACCATTGTTTTAAATTCTCCTTTCCCTAACTCTCTCTCTCCATCATCAGCCTTATAATAAAAAAATTACTTTCTCCATTGCACAACATTGGTTTTGGAAACTAGAATTGTGAAGAGGATGCTTACTGACCACTCTGATGGGTAATTTTTCTCCCCTACTAGTGTGTAAGTTTCTCAAAGGAAATCTTACTCAACCTTTTTCCTCTGGCAGGTATATACTATTGTGTACTGGAAACTCAGGGAATTGTATTTAAGTTTAATGAACATCCTCAGTATCATCTGGACCTGAATGTAGAATTTAAGATAATGAATACAGTAAAATATAATACACTGGGTGTGATGGATCTAATGATAAAGATAAAACCTCAGTAGAATAGGGTTAATGCCTACCTCATAGGCTTGTTACAGGATTAAACATGAATATAAAGCGTTAGTACCGAACGTGGGACATAGTGAGTGTTGAGTAAATGGATACATTTAGGCTGTCCTTGTTAGATTTGAATGTTTATTCAGCCTTAGTTGGGATGGAGGTATTCGGGGTATTTTTATTGAGGTGTTAATATAGGAGTGAATCATTAAGTCTCAGTTTCCCTGACCCAGTTGGTAAGCTTGATTTGATACCTTCTGAGGGTGGATGTGTGGGTGTGTATAGAAAAAAAATGGGTTTTCCTGGCACTTTGACTTGCTTATTTTGTGGCTTATTAAAAATTGTATTTGGCTCAATCTGATTTTAAAATAAACCTTTTCTTTTTGTTTCAGATTTCCATAAGACGGCCCCATATGTGGTTACTGGCAGTGTAGATCAAACAGTAAAGGTGTGGGAGTGCCGTTGATTGAGTCTCATTTGGCCCCTCCTCCCTTTTTTCCTCTGGATGCACTCTGATGATACCATGGTTACCCCATTGAGCTCTGTTTAAATAAATATTGTCCTTTCATGTAAATTATTCTGGATGTAGATTGAGCTTATTAAATGTTACACACAAAGTATTCATGCATGGTGAATCCAAATTGTATACTGTAAATTTACATACGTTGTCTAGAAGTACCATAGGGTTTAAAAACCTGGGCTGGCATTGGTCACACCAGGCCTAAGAAGGCAGAAGTTGAATAAATTGAAGTAGGGCACTAAACTGAATAGTTGACAGTGTCATTTTATGTTGGATTATTAATTCCTGTTTTTCTTTCTGCTATCTGTTGGTGCCTGACTTGATGGCCTCATGTGGGGGAAAGTGGTGGTTATTAGGGCTTTTTCTGAAATGTGTATCTATGTAACATCACTTAAGTGTGCTTAATAAATCTTCTTTAAGGATGTTAGATAATAAGGCTACAATTCAAAATCTTCTGAACCATCTATGTAATTAATGGGGATTACACATTGGAATTTTTGTCATGACACATTTGCCAAATTGATAGGATACATTTGTTTTGGCAGCCTATCAAGCAAAGGCTAGTGGTATATTTATGTAAGAAAATGACTGTAAATCTCAAATAAGAAAAATCTCAGCAGCTAATAGCAAATCATTTATTTCATTTGGGTCTTAATGCTTTGTAAACAGGTTGAAAAACACTGTAATACTTTAAGCTTCTATTTTCCACACTAGACACACTTCTAGTTGTATTCTCCATACTCTTAGACTGTATAGTGATGTGACTTCCAAGTAGAATTTAATCTTCCCATTGAGTGTGTCATGGTACAAATCACTATTTGTTTTTTGATGTTTTTTAGGGATGTGCAATGTGCATTACATAATGACAGAGAAATATGGAAAAGGTTATGTTTGCCCATTTTAAGGGAGTGGGAGAAATACAGCAGTTTGTTCAACATGAAATCTGTGTTTAACTTACAAGTTAAAAAAAAGACAGGGTTTAATGGACTGCGCATAACAATGTACTGTGTTTTCACCTTTTGGTTATATATAAATGTTTATAAGTATATGGGCCTATCTGTAAGTGGATAAGTCTGTATATGTATATCACACACATACAACCTCCATGTCCTTGAGTCCTGGGTTTTTGAAGAAGTGCTAAAGCATACAAATAGAATAAATCGTGCTGTGTGGAATGCTGTGCTTTAGGGCAAACCTTTTTTGATCCTAACGCTTCTGAAAACTAGGTCTGGCTCTGGGAATTTTTCCCAGCTAAAGGAAATCACTTCCGTTATTCCCCCTGACACCCCCCGCAATCTGGCTGTTCAGCATTTTATGCATCCCTGACATACTGTATATTGTGATCCAAAGTTTCTACAAGGAGGTTTGAGAGAATTTTTATCTGTGACTTTGGAAACAATATTCCATTGAAGATTATTAATAAATAATTCCATTGCTTAGCTAACCAACTTTTTTTAAGAAAGTCATTTGAAAAGTTAACAGAACAATGAAATAACAGACAGTTTAACAAAGAAACTTATTCTGAATTGCATTTTATTCATTTGTGTAATATGTGATTTTTTAAATGTCCATTTTAGTATTTAATGGAAATTTGGTTCCTGAAAAAGACAAAGGGTTAGAGTTAACGTCCTGTAGATACACACACAGAGAATAGGCCATGTATTCACTAGAAGCAGCTTTATGTCTAGCTTGTGTCTGTCTGTCTGTTTACTTGTTTGTTTTTAATAATTCCTGAGAGATGTCTCTGGAAGGAAAAGTGTTTTAAGAACTAATGGCTATTTTTGAGGACAAAAATTACAACTTAAGCTAATTCCTTAAATATGGTAGAAGAACTTTCAGGACAATATTGCCTCACAACCCTGCTCACATTGAGAAGTTTTTTTGTTTCCCCTCAGCTGTTCTGACTGGATTTTTCTAAAAATGCTATGGAAAATATCTTTGTTCTCGTTTGCTGCTATTTCCTGTCCTATTTTAAGGAATATAAATACATAGAAATGGTGCATCTTAACATTTGTTTGTACATGTATAAATGTCTTGTATTTTAATTCATTTTTAGCATGTAGCAACACGAATTGTTTAAGGGTAAGCCACATCTAGAAATCACTCATAGATATGAACAATAAAGGAAAAAATGGTACCAATTTAGGAGGAAACAAAGCTGCTGTCCGGTGGATTTTTTCCCCTGCAGCATACAGTGACTTAAGTTGACAAAGGAGGAGAAACAATATTACTCTGTAAACAAAGTTATCCTTCCTCGGGAGAGTGCCACAGCCTGCTGCTTAGTTGAGTTACCAGACAGCCTCCTTTTAAGAAGCAGCGAACGTTGAATCTCAGGGATGGTCCTCAACTGGATCCAAATGTAATGAGCCCTGTTTGAATAATGAAGGGGGGTGGGGGAGAGTGATCCATCCACAGTCCGGACTCAGATTGGCGGAAGTTTCCTGCACTGTTGTTTGACACTGCCCTGTTGATGCCCTTTCTTCCTGTTTCTTCGTTTTCTCTGTCTGCTGTCTAACCCTGTGCCTTGCCTGGGATAAGTACAATGAGGAGGTTCCTGGTTTGGATTGTAAGTAGAGGAATTTATTAATTGGTTTAGAGGTTCACTGCTGCTTTGTCACTTTCTCAATCAGATTGGCCACTTATTTAAGAAATAAAAAGCTGGTAGAATTGCATCCTCAGATGACTGTTGACTTTTTGTGTGTGTGAAAACAGACATTCCAGTGCCGCCCTGATATAACGTGCCCAAGAAGTCCTAGCTGCACTCTGGAAAGTGCAAGCCACGGAAACTGGTTTAGACATCGCTTGGAGAATAGTTGCTTTTTGACATGGCATCTTGCACTTTAGGAGACTAAGACCGTCCTGTTTTGTCTACGTGTGGTGTGACCAATGGTGTGCCCAGAGCACTGCTCTCAAATCACTAGTGTTAGCAAGTTGTCCGGGCTGTGGAGCGCTCGTTTAGTCTTTGGAAGCTTTGGCTCTAGATCACCACGCCCAGTCTCCTTGCTGTCAGTGCCCTGCTCTCCTGTTTGCCTCTTTCTGTTTCTATGTGAACTTCCAGGTAATATCACTCATTAAATAGCTTTTTTTTTAAATTTATTAAAAAAAAACTATTTAAAAGTAAAGGATATTTGTTTTGTTGACAGTGGTGGCTTGATAATCCTTAAGCAACTGAAGTTAAAATTGTTGAATTTGGAGGAAAAGGCACTTAAAATGGTTACTCTTTCTGTCCAGCTGTATATAAGTCCAATGTGTTAATTAATCTAGATGATGCAAAGAAGAATCTCCTGGTAGAGAAGCAACGTACAAAATCGGTGAAAAAGGTTTTGGTTTTTTTTCAGTGGGGTGGGGGGAGGGCAAGCTGGATTTACAAGTCACGACTGGACTGAACTGGCCTTTTTATCTTTCCGCTGTATCATGTAAGTAGCTGCTTTCTCGTCCTGCCTGTCCTTCAGGCACCCCTAAAGCTCACTCTGAAGATGATAGAAACAAATACAAAATCTTCGAGTTAGAAGTTGATCCTGACACTGACGTGAAGGCAAGCATTGATTTCAGATGAACGTTGCAGAGATGGTCATTGGAGAAGACAGTTCCCCAGATTGTAAGAGTTAACTGAAGATATTGACACAGTTTTAAAAAATCAGTAAAGGAATGTATATAATATTGCTCTTGTGTTTTACAGTAAGATTTGTTGCTCAGACTGTGTAAAACAAAATTTATTCATGTTTTCTGCATATTAAAAAATCTTATTGTACCAATTGGTAAACTATTAAATGCCTATAAAACTAGATGTGATTTTTTTTTTTTTTTTTGGTCTCCTTGTGCACGGATTTAAAACCTTTAAAGTTGAGTCCTAATAGGAAGTGGGGCTGTCTTCAGCACCAGTCATAGAGTAAAATCAAATTGGGGACAGGGCCTTGATGGAAGGCTTTTCTTTAGGCCAGTGCCAGCACCACCTTTGCTGTCTGCTTCCTTCATCCTATTTGGAGGAAGGAGCTAGAAGTGGTGACCATAGGGGATCTTGGCGGTGGTGGGCTTATAGAGAGCCCACTAGGTCTGGCAGCTCCAGCCTGTCTTCTAAGGCCCCACCTTCCCCTCCAGTAGCCCTTTTTGGACAGTGACTCTACAGCCAGGAGTGACCTATTATAGCCTCCCTTACAAAGACCTGGCCCTCTTGTGGTCAGGGGCTAGAGATAAGGGTTCCTACCCACTTTGTTCTAGTGAATGAGCATCTTATCCTGCCCAGTGGTCTTGGATTCTTGAAGATTCTTGATAACTGTTTTACATTTTGGTTGAAATGTACCAAAAAAATCTTCACCCCAGAAGCCCCTAGCCGCCTCTGCGCTTTGCACGTTGGCTCTTTCATGTGTTTCATCCCTACACCACTGTGCAGCTCGTGTCCATAGTGTCTTCAGGGCACCTCCGAAGTCTCCAGCCTTGTTCAGTATAAAGGACGTGTTGAATGATGTGGCGACTCTTTTCTTATAGCCCAGTTGTTTTCCTGCCTCCTGCTGGGAGTAGCTTCTACCCCCAAACAAAATAGCCAAGAGCACCAAAGTAATTTGCTTCCAGTTACAATTCCCTGCATTTTGCAGCTTTTCCATTTCCTTGCAGGGCTCCTCTTTGCTCCCAGGCTGAGATCCAGATGATGGTGATCACTTTCCCTAGGGGTGGAGTTCTAGCTTTAGTATCACTATCCTGAAATGCAGTTAGCTGTTCAAAACCTGTTGAGTAACTCACTGGTGTTAGACACATCAGGCTTCCTTCAGAGCTTCATGATTGTGTCTGTCCCTAGTGGAGATGATGGGTAGGCAAGTGGAAGACTTGGTGGAGATATAATGCTGCATCCTGGATGTGCCAGCTCTGTCCCTGTTTGGTCTTTGGTGAAAATTAGCTTGCATGCAGACTGACAATTCTCAACTGCTGACGTACCACAGTCCTCTTGGAAGGTGATTCTCTGTTCCCCAGGGCTAGCAGCAGCAGCATCACCTGGGAACTCATTAGACATGCAAGTTCTTGGGCTCCAGTTCAGACCTACTGTATCTGAAACAGGGTGGGACCCAGCATACCTATTTTAGATTTGCCATCCAGACAACTCTGGCGGAGGCTCAAGTTTGAGAACCACTTATCTAAATGATCCAACTAACTTCTCATCAAAGAAGAAATTTGGACAAAAGCCACTGGTCCCTGGGCTTTTAAACCCGATCTCTTTCCTCTTTCTTTGATATGTGGAGCTTGTCCTTACTGAATATTTTGTTCGGTCGTTCCCACTTGGTCACCAGCCCTCTTTCAATAAAAGTGGAGGTGGAGGGATTAGAGGCGGTAAAATTCCTGACAAAATGCCTGTTACATGCCAGTACCAACCTTTATTCTCAACACACTTTATTCTCACATATACCCCCTACAGGTGGATATTAGTGAATGTTTATCGACAGGAAAACAGGCTCACTTGAGGAGAGGTTATATGTGAAAGGTATTAAGCTAATTAAAGGGTGAGCTGGGACTTTAACCGAAATGCACTTACTCTTTCCTTTATCAGGTTGTGCCTGTATAAAGCATTCTATTGGCTGTTTAAGTGTAAGGAAGACCCTCACCCCATCCCTGAGCACCTCCCTATCACCACGTCACACCCCACTGCTAACTGCATTGTGGGATGGCCATTAAGAATGGGGTGGAGGCTGGGAATGGCTAAGAAAGAATTAAGTTACCCACACTTGGCACTTAGGAAGGTTCTTCAATCATTCTATATGAAATGACTTGATTCTTAGGGTAATTGTGTCCTGAATTGTCTGCATTTCGGTGTCTGGTTTACTATCGATAGATTTGCCTGCTTAATGGGGGTATTTCACTTTCCATTTGAGGAGGGCTGCCTGTCCTCTGTAGGTGTCCTAATTATGCATGCTTTATTTGATTTGGTATTTTAGATCTGGAAGTAGGGGTGAGGAAATACTCGGGCCACATTAGGATACCTTATTCTCAGTTTCAGGATATATAGGAATTCCTCAAGGAAGTCTAACAGGTCTCTCAATACCCATCTTTAGACTGGCACCATGGCCGAGCGGTTAAAGTTCCGCATGCTCTGCTTCATTGGCCTGGGTTCACAGGTTTGGATCCCAGGTGTGGACCTGGACCACTCATTAGCCATGCTGTGGAGGCATCCCACATACAAAGTGGAGGAAGACTGCCACATGTTAGCTCAGGGTGGGTGAATCTTCCTCACCAAAAAAAACCCCCGAAAATACTTAACATCTAACAATGACAATTTGAGGGCAGGTGTGGAGACACATGATTGAAGTTTGGTTATAATAGTTCTTTTAAAAATATTTTCTGGGACCAGCCTGATGGCACAGCAATTAAGTGTGCACGTTCCGTTTTGGCGGCCTGGGGTTCACTAGTTCAGATCCTGGATGCGGACATGGCACCGCGTGGCAAGCCATGCTGAGGCAGGCATCCCACATATAAAGTTGAGGAAGATGGGCACAGATGTTAGCTCAGGGCCAGTCTTCCTCAGCAAAAAGAGGAGGATTGGCAGCAGTTAGCTCAGGGCCAATCTTCCTCAAAAAAAAAAATTTCTAAGGTGTGAAAGTAATATGCATGTTAAAAGAAATTCTAACTTGGAAGAAGAGTGGAAAGTGAAAGACCAGCATAGGGTACAGGAAGACAGAGCTGGGTGTGGCTCACACGATTTAGCCTTAATTTCCATCTTGAGCAGTTGCCCATCCACACAGACCGTGACCATGACATGCTGGTTCTCACATTAACCCTGCCACTGTTCACCCTTTTTAAAAAACTGAAATCTGTCAACTCAGAGAAGGCAAGGAGAAAGGGTGGATTTCATACCTAGAGCCTCTTGTTTATACAACAGCAGCCCCTTGTTATCCGGGTTGTCAAAACGGTATCTGACAGCACTAATACACTTAAGAGATCAACCATGAAAAATGGGCCTCTCAGGTGACTAGTAGGTTTTAAACCTAATCCTTTCTCAGCTTTACAAGATAAGTTCCAGAAGTGCTGTGAAACATGTGACTAGTGTTCACAGGATAAAGGCCGTAGGAAGGCATGTTCAGAATACAACCACCACGTGGTGGGGGGTGTTGGGAGCGTGCGTCACAGCACCGTCAAGGCACTGACGGCAACTGAAAACCTCGAGGGCAGGGAAGTCGTCTTTTCTAGTTGGTTCAGGAAAGCTAACAGGCATTAGGGCTGCAATTTTTTTTCGGAATGTCAAAGACACAACTCAAAAAAAAGTATTCAAACCGGCACTCTAGGATGCGTGAGGCTGAGGGCCTGCCTGCTCAGGAAAGGGATGGCTGAGCAGAAGCCACCAGCTGTAATCAGACTCCCCCCTGCTTAGAGACAAGCCCTTTCCAAACCCCCTCCCACGTCACAGGCCTGTCCCTCAAGGCCACCTAGGTGGGCTCCCCTTCCCTCTCCTCCCTAGATCTCCACGAGAGCCTCGCTAACCCTGAAGCCGCCCTAGGAGGCAAGCTTCAAACACCGTCCATTCTCCTCCCACTCCCAGTCTTTGGGGAGTGCTGTCAGTCCTCTCGACTCAACGAAAGGGACAAGGGCAGATGCCCAGAGTTAGGTGTTCAGTAACCTCAGGGCCAGCATGCCCAGGGCCTGGGCCCCCACCTTGTAGCACCCTCACTCCAGCTGCCTTTGCTCCAGCATGCACCATACAAAGCTCAACGGAGAAGTGATTCTCAGCCTTTCCTTCTCCCGTGACCAAGAAGAGGTGGCATTCATCTGTGTGCCACTCCCATGGGTCTCAGGACTGGCCAACTGGTAAACCCGAGCTGGGTGCCTGTGATTCCACCCTCTTTCCTCCCGCTTAAATGACATTATAAGCATAACCTTGAATTTGACCTAATTTATACACATTCACATGCTTTAAACCCTTTCTGGCAGCAGCCCTCACAATCAAGTGAGACTGGTACAGAACACACAGGAGAGACTGGGGCAGCAGGTTTCAAAAACTCACTTTATTCCAATGTGAAATGAAGACGTGATGGTTTAAAAACAAGAAAAAGTTCTTGATCAGCTGTGGGGATGCTTTGCTTGCTAGCTCCCGCCCACTCCCTTTGAAACAAGGTGTCTGGACAGACAACACCCATAAGCAGCTCCCCGCAAAGCTCCCAGGCAGAGGCCCCTTCCTGGGAACACCTCCCTCAGGCTCACCAGGGTGGCGAACTCCACCCACCCATCAGGGCTCCAACAGCAGGCACAGAGAAGCGGCACAGGCAGGCGAGAGAGGGAGGAGCCAGGGCCTGTGAGGGCCGCCATGTTCCATGCAGCCCCCACCCTGCCACCCAGAGCTACTCTCTGTAGAAGGTGCTTGTGTGGCAAGGACCAGGTAGGGACCTGGGCTCCACAAACAATGATAATCACTCCTGTATCTAGTAGCTTCCCCCCCAGGATCCATGATTCAGCCCTGGTTCCTCAACCCCTCACTCCCCCCGACCCCCACTGTGCGTTAGGCAGCTCAGGTTAAATGGGGAGAAGGATACATTCAGACTGCTGCCCCCAAAGTCAGCCCCGACTGGGGTGCAGGGAGTGGGGAGGCAGCGCCTCCTGCCGGGGCCCAAGGGCAGACAGGCTGTGGCTGGGCACAGGGGTGTCTGAGGAACCACCGCCACGGCCCACCCCCAGCACAGCCAGGCCAGACCCATCCCAATTAGTAAAGCTGCTACCGCAGCTCCCACCTTGCCACAAAGCTAAAGTGCACCCCGACCCTCCAGCCCTGCCACGGAGCTCTGGCTCCCCATCCCAGGACACAGGAAAGCTCCCCTCTTTTTGGCTTCAAACCTGGACTTTAAGCCAGGCTGGACCAGGGGTAGTGGCAGCAAAAGCAGCAGCCATAATGTCAAACATACAAATGACCTGAGAAATCTCAGCTGCACGTCATCCACTCGGGGCTATGTACAATTAGGAAGGATGGACCGAGACGCTCACGGGCATGGACACATTCGCACACACTGCTCGAGGATGGGGGCCTGTGGGGCCACCTGCCCCCCAGCTGGGAACTGATGCCCACACACTCCATTCACATGTCTTCAGTTAGGCCTCTGCATCGTATATTCATTGAACCAGTGCAAAAACATCTTTCTGGGGACAGGCAGGCCAGGCCGGGGTCCCAGGAGGATGCTGGGGATGGGGCTGGGGTCGGAAACGTGGAAGAAGAGGGACTTGTTTCCTCTCCCGATCTGCAGGGCATGCTCCCCTTCTCCTGGAGTCCGGATCACTGGTTAACGGGGCAGCTGACTGTTCATCTGTCTCTCCCTTTCTACCCCTGAAAGCTCGGGGAAGAAGGGTCCTTGGCAGCCGGGGGCTGGGAGGCCACATCCTCTGGGGCCCCCACTGGCTCAGGCTCGGTGACCATGGGCTCCTCGGCCTTCTCCCTGTTTTTGCTGGCTTCCTGGAGCTGATGCCGCCGTGCCACCTCAGCTTTCAGATTCTCTAAGTCTTTTTGGCTGAGTAGAAGAACAGGGGTGAAGGGTGGGTATCAGAGCGGGCCTGGGCCCCGTCACCTTACTGGCTTTACTTAAACAAACTTGGGACAAGATCAGGCTCTGTGCTTCAGTCAGTGAGAGATCTGTGTGGAACAAGTGCTCCCCTCCCCAGAGCAGAAAGGTCCCCAAGTACTAAAAAGTACGAACTCGGTGCACTAGACACAGCCTCCAGCTAAGGCCTGGCTCCCACTTGGCCTTTATGTCTAGTTCAAACCCACTGCATCACATGTGGTCTCTCCTACAGCAGGTTACACACAGGAAATGAGTGGGCTAGGACGCCCTCCCAGCTGGTACATGGTAAACGCCCTAACCCCTGCTGGACCAAACCCACGTCCCACACTGGTGGGAGGGAGACAGGACCAGGGGCCCACGAAGGCGGCACTGTTTGTAAGAGCCACACTGGAACCCTCAGCGTCTGGCTGTAAAGCACATGTCTACACTGGAAGAGCAGGAGGCCACAGAAGGAAGGAAGCCACTCTTTATGTACCAAAATGAAAGACCGCCAAGATACGTTAAGTGTAGGAAAAAAAAATACCTATGCACATGGCTTGCTACCATTTTGTGCCCAAAAAAAGAGGGAAAAAAGATTACAGATACGTGTTTGCTTAATTAGGCGCGGAGTATTTCCAGAAGGACTCACAACAAACGTCTCACCTTTGGCTGTACTTTCCAATTCTGAGCCATGTCAATGTATTATATATTATTAAAACAGAAAACTCAAGGCCAACTGCTAAGAGGGGGTGGGGTGCAGGTGGTGGAGGGGCCTCACCTGAGAGGAATGAAAAGGATGCCGTTGATGACGTTGAGCTGTTCCAGGACACTGGCCATGCTGGGGGCTGTGAACTGAAGGTGGCAGGGAAGATGAGCCAAGGGGTGGGCGCCGGGAGGCTGGGGTGTGGGCCCACCCAGCTCCGCCGGGGACGTACCTTGAGGGGTGGGATGTTGGCGCTGGAGCCGTTGCGGTAGATCTCATTCATGGTGCGCTGCAGGGCCACGGCCTGCTGGGTCAGGCACTTGAGGTACTCAGAGCTCTCCTTGGTCTTCTCATGGTCCTCGCCCAGCTACAGGGGGCGAGAGGCGGCATGGGCAGGAAGGGATCAGGGCTGCCCACAGCCCACAGGCCCAGCTCCACCCCCTCGGCCCCTGCTGCAGCCCACCTGGGTCTTGTAGATGGTGTAGCCTTCCTTCTCGTGCTGTAGGGCTGACCGGAACTCGGCTTTGCTCTCGTAGACCCGGGCGACCAGGTGGTGGCTGCAAGGAGGCATGGCCCGGCGGGTGAAGGAGGGACACGAATGGGCCAGGGCAGTGGGGGCCTGCTGTGGGGTGTGCACACTACTCTGGATCCTGCTACGTAATCTACCCACAAACAAGTCCAGGACTCGAGAAGAGATGGAAATTAAGAGAAATTTCCTCAAGAGTCAGATGGGAGACAGAGCGCTGCATCCCGTGCCCGCCCTCAATGCCAAGTGCTTCCTGGGACCCTGTCCCTGTGGCCCTGGGGCCCCCCTGCCCCCTAACCCAGCGCAGCCTCACCTGAGGGCCACCTTGAGGGATTTGGGCCCGTGGTACTTGGTGCTGACGGCCAGCGCATTCTCCAGGAAGCGCAGCGACAGGTCACACTCCATTACTCCGTGCAGCACCAGCCCGATGTTGTTCTGGGGGCAGTCGGGAGGGCCCTAGTCAGCTCCCGCTCCCCTGGGGCTGAGGCTAGTCCCACTGCCCCTCCCAGCACTCACGTCCAGCAGTGCCATCTCCGGGTGGTCCTCCCCGAACACGAGCAGTGTGAGGTAGCGGGCGCGGTACAACAGGTTCAGGGCCGTGGACAGCTGGCTGCTGGCAAAGCAGTACAGGGCCAAGTGCATCTGCGGGGACAGCTGTGTCAAGGCAGGGCAGGCGCAGACCCTGCCTACCTGCACAGACCCCACCGCCCATGGCTACTCACGTATTCCTGGATGGTGTTGGGGTGCTCGATGCCCATCACTCGCTCACTCATCAGCACTGCCTTCTGTTGGTTGCTCAGGGCCTGGGAGAAGGGGGCGTTGTCACCCCAGGGTGGGCACTGCCCCACACCGACTCTGCCTGGCCCATGAACGGACACACAGTAGCTTGGCTTCATCCCGACTGCAGCTATTTACTTTGCACAATGGCAGGGACAAAGGGCCACGGTTCAGCTGTTGTGACCATGGAAGTCTATGCCTCACTCTGAGAAGGTGTTACTTTGTTGTTGTTGTCGTTCTTGTTGAGGAAGATTAGTCCTGAGCTAACTGCCGCCAGTCCTCCTCTTTTTGCTGAGGAGCAGTGGCCCTGAGCTAACATCCGTGCCCATCTTCCTCCACTTTATACATGGGACGCCTACCATAGCATGGCTTGCCAAGCGGTGCCATGTCTGTACCCGGGATCCGAACCGGTGAACCCCAGGTCGCCGAAGTGGAACATGTACACTTAACCGCTGCGCCACCGGGCCAGCCCGTTTCACTTTTTAAAAAAACTTGTCTTAAGCCTTTTTTCCCCTTAATAAAAACTATGCAAATACATACATACAAATCTAAGACTGTGCTAAAGATAAAGTATTGAAAAAAAAAAACAGGCATCTGTAGGCAAAAGAAAACAAGAATCGCTGTGGGTGAAGGGCGATGCGCCTCCAGCGTGTCTGCCCCAGGAAACCACCTTTGGAAGCCCCGGGGCCGACGAGGCAGGTGCACCCCCAGCTGCATGACAGGTAAAAACAGCAGCAGAGACACCCCTAGCAGCTTTACATGGTGCTTCCGAGTCTCAAAATTTATCCTTCCCAACGTCCCTGCCATCACTCCCACTTTGTCCACAGGCACAGCAGAGACGGGGGAGGCCCAGGCAGAACAAGCGACTCGCCAGGTCTCCCAGGTCTCTGTCTGCTCCTCCCTGGAGGGCCCGGAGGTGAGCAGCATCCCAGGCCCCTTGGACGGTGCTCCAGTTCTGCAGGCCTGGACTCCCGTTTTCTGCTGCCGCCAGGGGTGAGAACACGGCCCCAGCCCCCTCACTCGCCAATCCCCAGTGCAAGGCCAGGCCCCAAGGCCTCTGCTGACACAGCCCAGAGGGTGCTCAAGGCCCACCTCAGCGTAGTCACCCATAATGTAGTGGAGACGGGCCAGGAGGCGCAAGCAGGCGCAGATCTCCACGTGCATGGCTCCGTACACGTTGTTAAACAGGTTCAGGGCCTCATTGATGAGCTCGCAGCCCTCCTTCAGGAAGCCTGCAGGGCACCCCCAAGGGTGGCAAGGTCAGGGCCAGGCCAGGGAACCCCCCTCCCCCGAGCCGCACCTGGCCACGCACCCTGCTGTACTTTGGCCTGCCCGCTCTGGAAGAAGTGGAAGGCATCCGAGGCCTTTGGGTTGACGTGCTTGACCACGGGGAAGATGTTGAGCACATCCTCCTCAGTGAATGCGGGTTTGTGGCGGCTGTCGAAGCTGTACTCCTTCAGCAGGATCTAGGGGACACGCCCCCAGGCAGGCTCAGTCCCAGGCTTAAATGGCCAGCACCTCCCAACCCACCACCACGTGTCAAGAGAAAGCCACCTCCCCCAACGGCCCTGTAGGAGCCACGGCACAGGAGGGACAATGAACTGTACCCACCTGGATCCCGGTTTTCAGGGAGATCTCCCGCAGCAGCGTTATCTTCTGCAGGCCGTATGTCTCCACAGCCTGGTCCACAGTCTCACTGGGGAGAAGCGGCAGGTAGGCCGAGCAGCCCCCACTCCGCCCCTCCCCAACAGCTACCTCCCACCCAGGTGCCCCTCCCAGCCACTCCTCCTCCAGCCAGGACTCCTGGAGGACTCAGACTAACAGCTCCCATCCGCACTTTCCAGAACGAATGGCCCCCACAGCTCCCCCCTTTCTCCTCTCCTAGTCCACTGCCCCACATTGTCAGAGAACCTCGATGCTGGCTGGGAGCCCAGCACCCACTTTGCCTGCCATGCCACTCACGCACCACTCGAGGCTGAAGTCAAAGTAGTTCTTGGCCTCCTGGCAGATGTTTTTCCAAAGCTCCTGGGGGGTCATGACGGCCCAGGCCGTGTTATCCGCCGCCCCCGGGGGACGGTTTCTCCTCCTCCTGTTCCTCTTCTTGGAGACCAGCTCGTCAGCGGGCAGGTGGGCCACGGGGTTGGGGTAGGAGCTCAGGAAGCAGTTCAGGAAGTGGCTGATGGCAGCTGAGAGGCCAGAGAGCTCAACTCCCTGTAAGGAAGGTTTGGATCAGTCACGAGGGCCCTCAGGCCGCAGCCCAGGGCTCTTCTCTGATGCCCCACACGACCGAGGCTGGGGAGGGAACAGTGGTACCTGTAAGTATGTCTTGAAGATATGCTTGGCAGAGCGGGTGATGAGCTCTCCAATGCCAATTTTCTGCAAGAGTTCGAGGGAAGTCTTAGTTAGGCTCAGGCCTCCATCCTGGCCCCACTGTCACACACCCACCCTAAGGACCACTCACGTAGATGTGGTCCAGCTGGTCACGAGCCGGGCTCCGGAGCACCAGGTCTAACACCTTGCCCAGGTAGCGCATGTTGATGCCACGCTGGCGCATCACCTCGGCCAGTGTGGCCCCGTCCATGGGCAGCACCACATGGTCTGTGCAGTCCTTCACCTGTGGGCTGCAACAGGTCAGGCGCCCCCAGCCCAGGCCCTCAGCCTCCTCCTGTCCTGGGTCTTCCCAGGGGAGCTCATGCTCTGCTGAGGCCCTGAGGAAGGAGACTAAGACCCCAGCTCCCAGTGGGGATGAGGGAAGGAGATAAAGCAGCAGCAAAGACGTGAGAACTTGGACCACAGCCTTCTACACAAGCCACAGGAAAGAGGGGCCCTGGGACTGCCTGGCCCACCTGATGGGGAGGCAGGGATGAGGGAGTCCCAGAGGTGATGAACTCAAAGAGCTCAGTGGGCAGAACAGGCTCCCCTCTGACCACCCAGGAAGGAGCAGGCGGGACCACTCGGGGACCACAGCTTCACCCCATCCCTGTGCCAAGCCTTGGAGGGGTCGGGCAGGGGGCCAGGGCACAGCAGGCTCGGCTCAAAGATCTGAGACAAGAGCACCACTGACCTCAAAGTCACCTTAGGAGGGAACAAGCACCCTGTCATCCACAGGGCCTACGTACAAAGCTTGTGAGGGTGAACAGGAGGGCCCCCCCGCACCTTTTTTCCCAGATGCCCCTCACCCCTCTTGTAAGCCATCCCATCACACAGGGGCTCAAGGGACCATACCCCCAGCTGCCGGCCCATATGGAGAGCATGGCAGAGCAGAGGCTGAACCCAATGCCTCCCTTGGCCTCTCTGGGTCAGCGGCCCCACCTGTACCATGGGGATGAGCACTCTGCCCTGCCTGCCTTGCAGGTCAGCAGGTCTAAGGAAGTCACTCCTGCGAAGGTTCTACAAGCTTCCGGAATCAGAGATGGACAAGGCCCCAGGGCCTGTAAGTGCAGCCTTGGTGCAGCCCCCTACCCCTGTCTCCCCCGCTCACCAAGCCGGGGATCTGGCAGGAGAGCAGGAAGGCAGCGGCATCTTTCAGCAGCTGCTTCTGGTCCCGAACTTCCTCCTGGCAAGACTCAGGGAAGCGAACCCCTGCAGGAGGGAGGGCAGAGGCTTGAGCCACGCAGAAGGGAGGCCGAAGAAGGGAGGCAAGAAAAATGCTGGCACTCAGGTGGGTGGACAAGGCCCCAAGATGACCCCCAGGCCATTGTGCCCGCCCTGCCCCACCGCTTGCCTGGCGAGAAGATGTCAGGGTTGAAGCGAACGTCAAAGGCTGTGTTGCTGATGGAGCCGACTGCCTTGCATGCGTTGCGGATCACCTCCCGACTCCGAGGGTCTGCTGTGGAGACACGGCCTGCTGGGAGGCAGCCCACTCCACCGTCGGTGGGGCCAGGCTGCCCTGAGCCTCCCGCAGCTCCTTGAAGATACGTCTGCCTGGCTCTCTAGGGGCTGAGTCGTGAGCCACCCCCAACAAGCACCAGCTGCCAGGACAGGCCTGGGGCTCCCCTCGGCATCCACAGCAGCCCCACCTGTCCCGTCGTCCGAGGCGATGGTCTCCGCCAGCTCCTTCACCTTGGCCAGGCCACTAGCATTGCTGCCCTCCTCCTCGCTTCCCGCCTCGGGTCCTGGAGGGTCTTCAGGCTTGGACTCCGGGGAGGGGAGACCGCCGTTTTCCAGTGAGGTGGGGCTCTCCAACTTGCTGGCTTTCTGCTGCATGAGCTGCAGGGCAGCCAGCTTCATGAAGAGGAGGTACCTAGAGCACAGCAGAGCAGGCAGAGCAGGGGATAGGAAAGGGGAATCTGGAAGCCTCGCTGGCCCAGCAGCTTCCTCAGGCTATGGGGAGGAGAGGCAAGCCCCAGGCTCCTGGCCTGCTGGGATTAAGGAACGTTGGGACTGGACACTCTGCTGACACGGGGACATGTCCTGCCCAGTGGGCAAGAGTCAACGCAGGCATGTAGGTGCCTGCCCAGCAACTCTACCAGGAGGCTGCAGGTCGCAGCACAATACGAGATCTTTCCAGAGAGTAAGAGAACGGCTAGGGGATGGGTGGGGGAGTGGCTCACCATGCAGGCCAGGGCTCTCAAGAGTGACAGGAAGCCCACCGGCATTTTGAAAGGAAGAACTATTTGTGGTGTGCGACATTTGATGTGGCTGACTCCTAAGCACTAAATGCCAGCAGTGGTGACACCCCTGCCCTTCCTCCCAGGCCCTGGCACCGGGATATTCAAAGTCACCCTAGCAGATTCCACACGCTCCTTAAAGGAACAGCACTGCTTCAGTTGAGAGCCACTGGTCTAGCTGCTTGCTAGTTTTTGACCAATATAAAGTTCTGGATGTCTGTTGGGGACCCCGACGTCAGAGTTGGGGGCGGGGGAGGCTGGAGCTGTAATGACTGCGGCCAGAGTTAACTCTTCTCCACTTTCCAAAGCCTCTCTTACCAAGATCAGGCATCAGAACCACCTACCGGCTGGGCGCAGCCCAGCCCTGGCCCGGTTTCCCAGGCCTTGCTCCTCACCTGTGCTCCACAAAGGCATCCACTAGCTCCTGGCGCAGGCAGCAGAGCTTGTGCCGGTGGGCGCGGGGGAAGCCAGCACGGGTGCACTCTTCGGGCAGCCCCTCGCCAGGCACGGGCAGGAAGTTGAGGTCAGGGGGGAAGGTGCGCAGCAGGTCGAGGATGTAGTGGCGCCCATCATTGCCGATGATGCCCTTGCACTCCACGGAAGAGCAGAGCTCCACTTCCTCATCGCGGTCGTTGAGCACCCGGTGCCGCAGGATCTTGAGGGGCCGGCTCGTGCGTTCCAGCAGCTCCAGGTATCGTGGGTGCGACACCACTGTCTTGCCAAAGTCAATGGAGCCATAGATGACGCTCTGCTCCTGGTCCCGCTCCAGGATGCCGGGGATGATGGACTGGGCCGTAACACGGTAGCCACGGTAATCCACCACCACCGTGCCCAGCGTGTAGAGCCCCTCCACGTCCACTGCATTGTATGTGCGCACGCCATTCAGGTCGTTGGTGGGCGCCACATAGGCCGCCACGTCCCCACCGAAGTCCTTGTAGTGGTCACGGACATCGAAGCCCAGGCTGAAGAATATGTTGTTCCAGATGAACATCTGCATCTTGGTCTCCTCACTGGGGTTGATGGCCATCACGTTGCCATCGATGACCGCCATGGCACCCCGTGTGGCTGCCGCCGTGAAGTCACTGTGCACCTGGGGGGACCCAAGGTTGGGAGAGTGAGAGGCTCTGTCCACAAGAGCCTCAGCCTTCGTCCCACCTGGTCAAGCTCACCCAGATGGTGGAAGCAGAGGCCTGCGGGGGGCCGAGGGACTTGAGCCTCCATTTCCTCACATTTGGCAAAGGGCAAGAAACTCTTTTTTCAAAAAAACTTAACACTGATATTCAGACAGCAGAGCTGAGTGACTAACAGAGAGCGGAAGCGCTGGAGCGGGTGTGGCACCCACCAATCACAGGCCGGGTGAACCTGGACAGGTCACCTCTCAGGCCCGTTTTCTCAACTACAGAAAGGGGACAATAAAAGCACCTACCTTCACAAGGGGTCTAGAAGACTACCAGAGACAACGCCTACAAAACGACTGGCAGAGCCCCTGGCAAAATTAGTACGCAGGACATTTAGACCTTATTTTTACCATTACCATCTCTAGGTGGTAAGATTATGGGAGATTTTAAATTTAGCTTTTTTTGAAGGCACTATTTTCTCTCCATCTCTCTACCTCTGTAAAAGCACTAATAACATCACAGTAGGGCATATGTGCCCAGGCGAGGGCCCCAGGGCGGTCCGTGGAGTGTGGGAAGCCGGAATGGACCCTGTCACTGAGCCCACACTGGAGGCAGGTCCCTCCTCTGCCTACGGACTCCAAGTCTCAGAGAAGCCAGAAAAAGGAGCTGGGGTGGTCTGCCAGGAGGCAGAAGGCAGCAGAACCCCCTGCAGCGTATGCCAGCTTTCCTCCTGTCCACAAGAAAACAGCTGGAGGGGGGCAGGCGGGTCAGAGGCCATGGGCACCTTGAATATGGCTCTCTCTCGCAGCAGCCGCTCAGGCAGGTTCTTGCGGGGCAGTTCCCTCGTGGTCTGCAGCTCCTCGTTCCAGTCCCGGGTCTGCAAAGGGAGTGGGGAGGGAGACGCCAGCTCAGCCCGTGCCCCATGATCTGCCCTGGGCAGTCACTTCCTCCACCTTCCCATGGACAGTCCCACAGGCTCCCAAGTGAATCAGACAGACAAGCAAGCAGATAGAGCCTCCAGGGAAGCACAGAGAACCCATCCCGGCACCCACCAAAGGCATAGGAGGGAGGCCCGCAGGGAGGGTAGGGCTGGGCCACAGGCACCTGTCCGGGTATGTGCTCCTCGTAGCCCAGCCTCGAGGTGTAGGCATCCTCTGCGCGCACGCAGTCCATGGCGTGCTCTGCCTGGGGGGCTGTCCAGCTGTATACCTGGAATGGGGTGGCGATCCTCTCGAACGGGTGGCGCTGGACCCTGTGGCAGGCAGAGGAGGGAAGATGGGGCAGCCCACCAAGCTCAGACGCCTGCCCTGGGACCCCACCTGCTCCACTGTCTCCCTGTCCTGAGACTCCAGCCCTGGAGAGCCCGACAGAAGCAGATCGGTGCCTCTCCTAGGACTGCTATCTCGGGACCTGGCCAACAGCTCCCTAAAAGGAGGCTGGGAAGCTGAGGGCTGAGCAGCCTAGGACAGAAGTGCTAGGGTTTAGGCTGGCTGGTTCACACCATCCCCCCCGGGACAGCAGACAAGGGGCAGAGATGGGGCAAAGGCATTACCTTTTCTTCTGCAGCACAGCAAAGTTCTTTTTGAAGGTCGGGCTGATCTGGTTGAGCAGCTCCACCAGGGAATGGCTGAGGAAGCGGGGGCTGGCGGGCTTGGGGTTGAAGTGATACGCTGTCGACCTACAGGGAGAGGGTGGTCACTGCACAGGGCGCCCCAAGCAGCTGCGCATGGACTCGGAGCAGGCTCGCACAGGGACTCACTGGTTCAGATAAAAGCCCCGCGTGGACGCCGTGATGCTGACTTGCCGGTCCTCGGCCGTGATCACAAACAGGTACATGAGGTCCCCATGCATCTTACGGTTCCCAGGGGGTGGGTTCCAGCCACTCATGGTGAGCACTTTCAGGCACTGCAGGGGCTGCAGGAATGGCCAAGCATGAGTAGCCAGGCCTCCTGGTGTGGTGAACCCCCGCCCTGCCAGAGACCTCCCGGCTCTGCTCCGGGAGTCCCACCTTCCAGTCACGGTTCTGGGGCTGCAGGGGACACAACGGCCGCTCCCGGCTCCCTGGAAGGATGTACTCGGGTGGCGTGCAGTCGATGGGGTCCATCTCCAAGCCCTTCTTCCGCTTCCCGCTGTCTGAGGGACCCGAGCCTGGTGGTCAGCACAGGGCCACCCAGGGGCCAACCACCTCCCAGCCTAAACTGGCCCCAGTCTGGGCACCTCCAGCCCCACCCCCTCTGGGTGGGAAGGCCTGGCCCTCAGCCCCTTTGTCAGCCCTGGCCAACCTGCTCCCAGCCCCTCTGCCCAACCCCTGGCCCCAGTGCCTCCCGCACCTCCCAGGTCGCCGTCGGTGAAGACGCTCAAGAAGGACAAGGAGTTGCAGTCAACCCCATTGAAGGCATCGGACGGGTCCAAGCTCTTGAGCAGGTCTCGGACATGGCGCACGTGGATGCGGGCCTCACGTACCGTGTACGGCTCTGTTGGGAGGGGGAGAGGCAGGGCGTTACCAGGGCCCCGCTCTGCAACATGCTGCCCAGCACAGAGAAGTTTTTGCCCTGGTGCTACCACAGGTGGTCTTGATTTTCAATTTTAGGCTTCCATTTACAAATTCCACTATGAACACCTAATTTGGAGTTCTGGTTTCAACACATACACCTGCCTGCTAGTGGGCAGGGATCCTTGTTTGCAAAGAACCTTCTGCCAGAGGGCACACAGGCCTTGGGGAGCCACAAAAGCTCGCTGCTCTGTCCACAGGCGGGCAGGCCTACAGAGCTGCTGGGCCCCTGTGGCCTTGGTCGTGTGCCCTAGGGCAGCCCTCGCTCAAGGGTGGCCTGAGGACTTACCAGGACCCTGAACTACAACACTGCTCCCCAATATGTTTCACGAAATTTTAATGGAGGCTCTTTTGGGGGAGGAGAGAGGTTCGTGATCAAGTTTGGACAGAGTTGGGTTACATTTTTTCCATATTTGCTCTTAACAAGCCAACATGCCCGGAACCTCTGAGCCACTCCTCCCCATGGGACTCAAATTTACCAGAACTTTTATTTTACAACCAAACCAGCCTCACCACACTAGCTGATGGCTCCACACCTGGCCCAACTTCCCTACTAGAGAGCTGTGAGACTTGTTTCCTCATAAGATTTAACTTTTATCTCCATAGAATTTGACTGGGCTGATTTCAAGCCCTTGCCTAGTACTGTTTCTTTTTTTAAATCACAAACCTGAAATTTAACCCATGAAGTTGGAGGGTGCACATGTGATGGCCTGAGAAGCAGACCTGTGCTCCAATCCCACCTCCACAAGTTTGATTCTGCTCTGAGCCTCCACGAGCTCATCTGTGACACAGAGATACCAGCCGGGACGGGTGGAGTACTGCCTGGCCCTGCCTCCATGTGCCCTCCCTTGGCAGGCCACCCAACTTCCGGACAAACCTTCTACCACACGTAGCACGGAGCCCTCCTGCAGCCCCTCCACGCTGCGCAGCTCTGAAAAGTGGTCCAGCATGTTGCCATCCAGGTGCAGTGAGAAGCAGGTGCGGTGACACGTGTCTTCACGGTCCATGAGTACCTGGTGGATTTCCTGTACCATCTCCTGCGGGGACACCTGCCAGGGAGAAGGCCCCGACTACCCTGGTGAGGGCAAACCGCTTCACCCAGTGCAAAGCACCTGGATCCCTAGAGTCAATGCCCCAAATACTCAGTTTCCCACTTTTTGGCTTTTAAATTCCAGGCCCTGTCCATACAGGCCATTCCCATCTGCACCTGTGTATGTGTGCAGGACACAGCCTAGCCCCGTCACCCTCGGGCCTAAACTATTCCTGTAGACCAAGAGCAAGCCCTGAGCAGAGCAGCAGGAGATAGAAGAACGGGGAAAAGAAATTGGCAATCTTGCCTCCTCCCTTGCCCAATGCCAAGGCCCCCAAGGCAAAGGGCTCCCCACTTCGAGAAGGGATTCTCTGGGGCCCAAGCTGCGGATACAAAAGATGTAAGAGGGCACTGCCTGGTTCCCCAGTGAGTTAACGGTTTGCTAGACCTCTGGCGTGGCTTTTCCCTTAGGCAGACGGTAAAACCACAGCGAGAGAGAGAGGTGATTCACCTGAGGGCACAGAAGGCTGAGGAGCCCTGGGACCCCAACAGCACTCAGCCGCTGGAATACCTTTCCCCAGGCAGGGCTGGCGGTCCCAGCTGGGCGCTATCCCCCAGCAACAGGGCACTGACTCAAACCTGGACTGCCACATCCACAATGCTAGCTGAATGACCTTGGGCAAGGCACAGGACCCTCAATTTCCTGCTATAACTTGGGGCCAGGACGAACAAAGGCAAGGCTTGGCTTTCCAGCCTCATCCTCCCTAAAAGGCTCTGGCCCTGGTCCCCAGCACCCCCTCCCCCATCTCACCTGTAGGGAGAAGGGCTCGATCCCAGGGGCCAGGATCTTCACAGAAAAGCCTGTGTCCTGGATGACAATGACTTCCTGTCCAGTGGTCTCCTCTCCTGGCTCGGTCTCATCCAGCCCATTTTCCCGGGGCGGTTCGGCAGTCCCCTCTTCCCTCTTCAGGCTCTCTGGGCAGTCCCCATTCAACAGCATGACTGACGGCAGTTCTGCAGGTGACAAGATGGGAACTGAGTCAGATGGCCCTAGTTGGTCAGGTGAGGCCATCCGCTCACCCCCAAGGGTGGGCATGTGCCCTATAGAATGGCATCTCCGTGGGAGCCGGCCTGGTGGCACAGCAGTTAAATTCGCACGTTCTGCTTCTCGGCAGCCTGGGGTTCGCCGGTTTGGATCCCAGGTGCAGACATGGCACTGCTTGGCAAGCCATGCTGTGGTAGGCGTCCCACATATAAAGTAGAGGAAGATGGGCACAGATGTTAGCTCAGGGCCAGTCTTCCTCAGCAAAAAGAGGAGGACTGGCAGTAGTTAGCTCTGGGCTAATCTTCCTCAAAAAAAATTAAAAAATGGCATCTCCATGTCCTTCTGAGACTTGGCCCTACCCCACACTCCACAGTCCCACCTCACACTGGGCACACAAGTCCCCTCAGCCCTGGCCACCTGCAGGCCACTGTCTTCTCCCTTCCACACCCAGGTCCTCCCTTCCATCCACTCCTCAGTCCACTAGTCCCACTTATATCAGCACGCCACCCAAACCACTCTCCCTGGAGCCACCAATGCCACCCCGAGGGCCAAACCCAAGGGTCTTCTCTGGCTGTAATGTGTCTGGGTTCCCCTCAGCTGCCCTCCCACTGCTCATTTCCTCCTCCTCTTCCCTGACAGACGCTGACAGTCTTGTTCCTCCCTCTCCAGCTCCATCTTCTAGCAGTCTGAGCTGTGAGTGTCCCTGGGCCCCAGCCTCTCCTCATTCTCATCTCACCCTCTCCCATGGCTTCAAATGCTTTCCTGCCTCACAGCTCACATGGCCAATCCAGGCCTTGCTCAAGCTTTTCAATACGTGGCTACTCCAAGGCATCACCAAAGACTCATTATGTCAGCATGGAATTCATCTTCCGCCACAAACTGGTCCCTTCTCTGTGAATGCTCCCACAAGGCACCTATCTAGTCACCCAAGCTAACCTCCAAGTTGGCCATGGGACCCAGGCTCTGCAGCCATGGCCCTGGGCAGGCCAATTCCCCTATTTCAAGAGCACCACTTAGAACCTTCTAAACTCCCTACTGCTCACCACATCCAAGCTTCTTAAGTCAACACTCTCAGGCAACAGCCTGAAGTCCATCTTGGCTCCTGCCAGCTCTCCCTGTCGAGGTATAGCCACACCAAACTACCTGGAAGCCTGAGAACAGGCCACACATCTTCCCTCCCACCCGTGCTGCCCCCGACAGACCATGCATTGGGCAAATTCTTACTCAGCCGTCCAGGCCTCGGTGAAATAAACCCTCCTCTCTAAAACCTGCCCAAATGACCCCAGACAGCAGAATTACCGCCACCCCACTGTCCCCAGAGACATGGTTACCACCTCCCAGGGCACTTGTTCTACTGCATTCTGGGTGGCTGGCTGTTCCCACCAGTAGCTCTATCTTCCTCCTTCTGTCTTGCCCACACTCAACAGAAAGACACTGAGTTAATTACTGTAAACGTGTAGTTGAGTCCAATTATTTGTGAAGAGCACCCAACTCACATGTTGTGGAGAGAGGCCGGGAGCAGGTGACAAAACCTTCCATTTCTACCCTGGCACCAAGGGGATCAAAGGAGAGGCCCCTCCCTGCTCTGGGGAGCAAGAGGACCTCCTCAAAGAAGCCCTCCAGCAACACACAGCCCTGCCTGGATGCCCATTTGGCCCATGGGGCTTCCCACTCAGGGTCCACCTGGCAGCTAAACTAGCCCCTTGCTTTCTGGGAGCTGCAGACAGGTTAGCTCATCGAGCTGTTCTGGACCCCAGCCCATCCCACCTCCTCTTCCCTACCCAGCTGTTAGGAGCGGGGATGAGGTGCATGTCCCCAGAGCTGTGTGGGCCCTACCCAGACCTGCCAGAAACGTGGAGCAGGGGCCTCAGGAAAGGAGATAAGCCCAGCACAGAAGGGCACACCAGGGGGACATGGAGCGAAGCCACTCCCTCGTCCCCGTGTCCCCTCCACTTAGTGATAAACAGGACCTCCAGCAGCTCAGATATAGTCCCCTCCTCCTTCCCCCAAACAAGGACATCTGAGGCCCAGAAAAGTTCAGAGTCTTGCCCAAGGTCAAGAGTGGATCCCAGATTCCCCATCAAGAGAGGACACCACCACGCAGCTGCACTGCCCTCAATCCTGGCCACTGTGGACCTTTGATGGCTGTCATCACCCCCGTCCCCATTCCCAGCACACCTCTCCAAACCTGAAGTGAAACTCCCGAGAACCACAAGGACGCACAAGGACTTCTCCATCCAGTTAGCCCACAGCCCCAAGCCCCCAGAAAGTGAACAGCCGGCCCCAAAGGGAGAATTTGGCCAACTCTATGACAAAGCAGACAGGGACAGCAGGGCGGGGAGAAGGGCGGTGGTTGGTCAGCTTTCAAAAGGCAGCAAAAGGAATGGCAGATATGAGGAGGCACTTCCCCCAACATTCCTTGAGAAAGCTTTTGCTGACTGGTGATCCCCCGGAATGAGGGGAGACGCAGTAAGGGGTCCCCATCCAATATGGAACAGGAGCTTTGAGGTCTGAGACCCCAAAAGTGGGAAGTCAGAGACCCAGACAGGCAGCCTGTGCTCCCTGAGTCTGGGCCAGGAAGACTGGGAGGAGGGCAGGGAAGACAAGGCAAGAGTGGCCACAGCTCCCACTCTGCCTTCCCCAGCCCAGTGAGCCTGCCCAGAAGGCACCTTGGCACCAGGTTCTTGCCCCAGGCGGCATTCAATCTCCTATCAGATTTCAAAGGAATGTGGTTCCCAGGGGCCTCCTTTCCCCTAGGACAGCCCGCCCTGCCCTTCCTCCTTCCTCCAAAGGACCCTGAAGTCTCCCTATCACTGGAGTAAGGCTAAGTGATCTCCCCACAAGAGGCCAGCCACCTGGCTCACTGCCCCCAAGGCCCACCTGGTGCAGTCGGTGGTTGCCCTCTCCTGGGCTCTGGAGTCTCAGGACTGCCATGGCAGCGAGGCAGCCAGGTCTCTGGCTCAGGCCCGGCACTGGTTGTGTCTCTCGGTCCGACCTCTGCCACTACGCTTGCTCCCATGCAGCTGGTCGGCCCAGGGCTAGAGCTCCGGCTGGCTTCGGGTTTCAGTGGGGCCAGGCCTGCTGGGACGGCCCTGGGAAGGGCACACTCCCCCTGCCTTGCATCCTGCTCAAGGTCGGCCAGAAGGACGGCTGTGGGCCAGGAGGCCGCTGTGGCTCCAGGACCCCAGGTGGAGCTGCTACCAGTGCTCAGGCCCTCCTTCCTGTACCCCTCAGAAAGGGGGTCACTGCTAGTGAAGCCGTTAGAGGGGCAGGAGAACCCAGGGTTTGGGGTACCTGGGACCCCTGGGATCAAGGGTCCCGGGGACTGCCTGGCAGAGGCAGGGCCCAGCAAGAGGGTCCTCTCCTCAGTCTCAACCCCAGTGGCAGTGGGCAGGACTGCTTCAGCCAGCTGCCGGCAACAGCTGGCACAGACCTGGGCCCAGGCCATGAGGTGGCCGCCCCCTGTCCACCAGGCGCAGACACTGAGCACCCTGCCTCCTCCTGGGTCAAGTGACCAGCCAGGGCGTCTGGCTCATGCTGCCCCCTGCAGGTGACCTGGCAGCTCTCCCCTTCCTGAGAGTCACTGGTTCTGGCGGGAGGGGGATGGGCCCCCAGTCTCCCAGAGGACAACCGCATCTGTGCCCCACGCCTCTAGCTCCATCAAGAAGCTGGCAGGCTCCGTCTTCCCTTCCCAGCAGTCCCTGCACTGCCAGGAGAAAACCAAGTCTCCCCCCAGGGAAAACAGAGCTGGCAACAAGAGGCCGAAGGCCGTTTGGCTGTGGAGAAGCAACATGCCCAGCCTCGCCAGGGCGCCTTCCCAGGGCCTCTGACTTGTTGCCAGGGCCCAGTCAGGACTGTTCCGGCATCCATACTAACCAGGGTGGGGGTGGGGAGCCAGGCTTGCTCCAGCCACCCCACCTCCAACGTCCGTCCAGTCCCATCCAAGGCAACCCAGAGGGACTGGCACCCAGCACACCCTTTAGCCTTTCTATAGCCCCCACACACTGACCAGATGGTATGAAAGGCCAGGCCCAGCAGAGCCTCTCTTATCCCACCCTCTCCCCCAACACACCCCAAGCCTCTGGAGAAGCCACGGGGGGCCTGGAGATGACCCCCGAATGGTGGTGCCAGCCACATCCATTCTGGTCACCACACAGCCTACGCACACTCTAGGCCCAGCCCACCTCACTTGAGGAAACTGGGGCTCCAGAAGGCTAGTAAGCAAGCTGCCCAAAGTCGCAGAGGCAACAGGAAGCGAAGCCAGGTCAAGAAAAAAACAGGGCCATCAGATGCCCAGGCCCATGGTCCCGAGTGCTATCCCCCCAGGTTACAGCACCCACAAGATACAGAGTACCCCCTTCCTCCTCTAGGCCTCAGGCCTTGGCCCACGAGGCAGATCTATCTTCAGCCATAGGACTCCCTCCCCAAGCCTCTACACCTCTGGGCCAGCATGGTTCCTCTCATATCCCAGGGGCACCTCTGAGGATCTGGGCTTCAGGGAAAAGGGAAAAGGTGCTTCTCTGCAGAACAGGAAGGGGCTGCCCAAGGAGCGGTGAACCGCCCCCTCCCCACCCCAGTCTTCACTGGCCAGATCAGAGTGAAGAGATAAAGCATACCCTGCCCTGGCCTGGGAGCCCCAGGACCCCACGGGCAGCAGAAAGGAGTCGGAAAAGAAACTTAGGCCAGCTGGGGTGGCCTCTGTGTGCCTTCCCCAGCCTGGCACAGCCTCCCTCAGTCGTCTGTGCCAGGGCCAGGCCCCACCCCAGCCAAGACCTTAGCAGGTGAGGCTCCAGCAGGAAGAAAGGCCACAGAAGACACAGCACCCCATCCCGAGAACCCAGGGCTTCAAGAAAAAGCAGCAGGGACAGACAGGCAGCCTAAGGAAGACCCCAAGGAGGCGGGCACCTCTTTTGCCTAATTCCTGTCCCCCAAGACCAGAGGCAAGTCTGCATGGTATGGTGGTAGTCCAGGGTTCCTCAAGCTGCTCTCCTCAGACCTACCCAAGAGAAGAGCTTTGGGATCCTTCCGAGGAGCTCCTCTAAGCCGTCGAGTCCCTCCCCAGTTTGCCAGTACCCTTCTCTTCTGCTCTGGGCCTCAACCCCAAGGAGTCCTCCCCTAGACAGAAGGAACTTGACACACCACTGTGAACTTGAAAAACCTGCCCGTTCTCTTAACCCCTAAAAGCAGCTTTATTCCCAAGAAGGTAACTGACCCTTGCGCCTCCCAACAAAAGGCCCTGATCACCTCCTCAAAGTACTGGAGAGCCTTCCAGAGCTGGATCCTGAGGGGAGGAGCCTGAATAAGAGCCCGCTGGGGGTCTCAATTCAGGCTCCCTTCTTCTTTGCGTAGACTCAGGCTAGCTGTAATTCAAGTCCTAGCTATCTATACTAGCTTCCCAGAGATATAAGGAGCCAGTGTTCCACCTGCTGGTATGCTCCCAGTTTCCCAAAATGAACAGCTGTTCTGTTCCCCGACCCAGGGTCCCCCAGACAGAGCCTCTCAGCACATAGCTGAGAAGGGGTTTTACTCAGGCCCTCAGAGAAATCCTCCAACATACTCTCAGTGCCCACATTCTCAGCATACGATCCCAACCAATAGGCCTGTCCCAGCTTCCTCTGGGACAGGCCGGAACAGCCTTGACATGTTGGCTGTGAGCTGGAACTCCAAATGCTACCCCCAGCAGCTAAATCGTTGTGTGACCTTGGGCAAGTCACTTCATCTCTTCAGGTCTCTTTTCTAAAGGGGAACTCAGTCAGCCCGACCTCCTCTCATCTAGCCTGCCCCACTGATTCAGAACCACATCAAGGCAAAACCTGGCAGGTTGGAGCCATCAGCATTTGTCGTTCTGCCCAAACCTTGGCCTTGTCTAGGCAATTAGCAAAGCTGCCACAGTACCTATCCCCCACCACACGGGAACCCTGCTGTGATGGGTTACAGGGTCACAGAGCCTACATAACCCTGTTCTCATCCTTACTCACTGAAACTGGGAAGCGAGAGGAAGATGACAAGTCCATGCTGAGCAGAGTCGGGAGGAGTAGGAGACAGGAGTAGTTCTGCACTACACTGCCACCCGGGGAACAGAAGGACCACAGTCCAGCCCTGGGGCTCTGAAGAAGATTTGGAGATGACAATTGAGGAGCTGGGGAGGAGCTTCCAGCCTCAAGGCTGGAATCTAAAACCATGATGGAAAGCACAGAGGCAACTCAGGAGAAAGGGAGAGAAGCAGGCCCCACGGGAGAAAAGCTGCAGCCACTCCCAAAGCCACTGCCACACAGCCCAAATGGAGGGAGAGCTGGAAGCTCAGCGCCACACTAACGACCTTTGCCTTAAAAACAGCAACTCTGGGCTGACCCACTTTTCGCAATAAGGCGGGTTAATGATCAAGTTCTGGCACAAACACCTCCTCCTGCCAAGGAGTTTGGCTTTGCCCCCGTAGACATGCAGACCCCTACATCTGCCAACCAGGCCAACACCTCACAGGGCAGAGATCAGACCCTGCAGACCTGGGGTTAAAGCCCTGCCTCTGGGAGGGAACCAGAGAAGCCCCCTCACAATACACACATGCAACTCGCGCTCTCCCCACAGACCAAGCCTGGGAAGTCCCAAGTTGAGCCTTACTCGCAGGGCTGCAGCCCTGTGCACAGAGAATGCTTGGGATCATGCCGCGGAGGAGTGCCTGACGAAGCAAAAGTCAGTACCCCAGCCCGGAGGGCTCCCTAGACCCGGACGCGGAGGGGGTGGGGCCGCCGATTCAATCCGTCTGTGGTAGCGGCACACCCCGAAACCGCGTGTGCGCGCACGTGTCCCCGCGATCCGGCGCGCGTGTGCCCGGCGCCGGTGCCCGCCGCTGCTGTCCTCCCCGGGACCCCACCTGTGAAGTCCGGGCCGCAGCCGGGGGCGACAGTGAAGGTGACCTTCAGGGCAGGGGCGGTCCGGTGGAAGGCCGGGTGAGATGCAACCCGGCCTGGCGCGGAGGGAAGGCGGCGGTCCCCGCGCAAACCCGAACCCGCCCGCCCGCTCGGCCCGGTCCAGCCTCCCACCCGGCTACCCGCCGGCCCCCGCCCCGCTCACCGGCCGCGCCCGGCCGCCCCTTGCCACCGGCCTGCGAGCTGGGCTCCCGGGTGCTGTCGGCCGGGGCGGCCGCCGGCAACTCGTCCGTTTTGATGACCATGGCGGCGGGAACGGGCGTCCAGCTAGGCTGTCCGAGCCGCCCGCCGCGCCACTAACCCAAGTGCCCTGCGCGCCGCGGCCGCTGCGGGAAGGACGGAGTCACCGGCCCACGTGGTGTGCGCTGTAGCCTTTGACCCCACCACCGCTCCCCTGCCCCGCCCTCGCGCCCTGCCCAACCCACGGAGGCCCGCGAGGGACAAAACGCGCCGCGCCTCGTTGGCCGTTTACCAACGCGGTGACTTTCCCGAACGCCTTAAAGGGAACGTACCCAGACTCATGAGAGAGAAGCTTCGGGCCCCCTCAAGGGGCGGGGCTGAGGAGGACGTCCTTGCGATTCCCTGCCTGTCCGGCGGGCGCCTTGACCTTGGATGGAGACTCTTCTAGGACTGCCATTGCTAACCGTCCCCTCCCGCAATGACCCACTGCTTCTTATTGCAAACATGCCAAATGACCACGCGGTCTCTAACCTGCGGTGTTAGTGTGACCCTCAGCGCCCTCCTCACCAAGCTTGCCCTTTCTGCTGAAGGGTGCCTCTGGCTTCTTGAGGAGGGGTTGGGGGGCGGCCTAGAGCATGGTCACTAGAGGTGGGGGTGGCGGGTGGTTAATGGGGATAAGTGTCAGAAATGGACCCACCAAACTTTGTGCTGAGCCACAACGGGTCTCCCTCCCAGCGGCCTCGACCCCTTTCACCACATGGGTGCTCACATCCAGGCTGGTACGTTATCCCCATTTTATAAAGGAGGAAGCTGAGACCAAGGTCACTGAGCGCTGGGTCAGGCTAAATCCGCAGCCTGGACACTTTACGGTAGTTCATATTTTCAAGGGTTTGGGGCTGGTAGGGACTGAGAAGTGAGGTCAGAGAATGCTCCCCAGGTGACATTTTACCAGGTCCTGCCAGTGAGCTGAAGTTCTCCAGGCAGAGTGGGGAGGGTCTTCCATGCACAGGCCCGGAAGCCACTGGGAAGCATCTGACGTTGGCCAGGATCTAATGGGGACTGAGAAACTGAAGCTGCAGAGGTGGGCTGGGGCGGGCCCTAAGGCCTCGTAAAAATTGCAAAGGAAAGTGAACTTTGTCCTGGAGTACACGTGGTGGGAAGGGGAGCTAGTGAAAGACTTGAAGCATTTAAGCAGGAGGAAGGGAGGTGAGAAATGCTCTGGCTGCTGTGTGGAGGATAAGGGGAACTGAGCTTGACTAGGGGGAGATGAGTTAGGACTATTGCACAAGAAGATTAGAAATAAAAGCAAGACCTGACTCCTGCGTGTACAGGGAAGGCAGGCAGCCAGAGTGGTGCATGAACCTAACACTGACTTGTACTGGATTGGAAATCTGCATCCTGCAACCTCTACTTTGTCTCTTCTTGTAACCTCGAGCAAGTGTTTCGACTTTCACCCCACTGAATTTCAGGTGCTTCTTCTGTCAAATAAAAACACCCATCTGTCTAGCCTCACTTAACTGTTGGGAGGAGACGGTGGTCATCAAAGCACTTTAGGTAGCGTAAAACACTCAGTGAGTCACTCAGTCTTTCAAGCACAGCTTGCAAGAGCTCAGAGCTGCAGGAGGATCAGAGATGAACAGGACCCAGTCCCTACCAGAAGAAGTTGCAACCTGGTGGATGAAGTGAGATGCGCACAGTTACTTCACCTCCAAGGCTGCAGAATAAAAGGCCTTTAAAGAAGGCTGTTTGGAGTGTGCAGGAGAGTCAGTCGGGAGGGCTTCTGGAAAGAGGCGGCTCTTAGCTTTGAGAGGTAAGAAAGATTTTAATGAACAAGTCAGAAGAATAATATGGGCAGACACAGAAGGAGCGACTGTGGGAATTTATTCACTCATTTAGTTATTTTTAAAAAGCATTTTAATTGTATTTAGAATTTTGAATAGGTAATAGATTCACATGGTTCAGACTTAAAAAAGTACAAAAGGATATACAGTGAAATCTCTCACCTGCCCCCAGCCACCTAGTTTCTCTCCTCCGACCACCAAGGTTACCAGTTCTTTTATGTTCTTCTAGAGATATTCTTTGCATATAAATATATATATGTCAATTATACCTCAATTAAAAAATATATATATCTTTTCCCTTGAGTTACACAAATGGTAACATACTGTACCTGCTATTCTTCACCCTGCTTTTTTTTATTCAACAATAATATATTCTGGAGATTGTTCCATATGGGTACACAAAGAGCTTTCTCATTCGATTTTATGGCTGGATAATATTCTATTGTGTGGCTGTACCATAATTCTTTTGACCAGTCTCCAGACTGATGAGTACTTAGTTTGTACCCATGAAACTCAAAGAATTTGGAGAATTGTGCCTAGTCCAGTGTAGCTGAAGCTGGAAGCCCCCTCATGTTGGTAACACTACTCATAACCAGAAGCATAGCTCAGTTTTGATATGGGAGGCAGCAAGTCTGGGGACGGGGAAAGTGATACACACAAAAAGCATCATCCTTGGGGCCGGCCCGATGGTGTAGTGGTTAAATTCATGCACTCCGCTTGGGCAGCCCTGGATTTGCAGGTTTGGATCCTGGGTGTGGACCTATACCACTCATCAAGCCATGCTGTGGCGGCAAGCCACATATAAAATAGAGGAAGATCGGCACAGATGTTAGCTCAGGGACAATCGTCCTCACCAAAAAAAAAAAAAGAAAAAAAAAGCATCATCCTGTGACCACTTTCTCTGTAGTCTGGTAGTCTGACCTCTGATCACATGTTAAGCAGACTTTTGCTTTCAGGCTGCCTCCACCAATGTCTGTTCATCACAGTCTTAACAGCAACTACTCCCACCACTTTCCTTAACTATTCCCACCATTGTCTACACATTGTGCTGTGGGTAGGGTGTGTGTGTGAGGTATGTGCTGTCAAATCAGCTCTGACTCCTGGAGACCCTACAAATGAGTGACGGCCACAATGTCTGTCCTCACCCTACTCAGCTTGTGTAGACTCACGCCTATGGCTGTCCTTATGGAGTCAGTCCATCTCATATTTGGTCTTCCTCTTTTCTTGCTGCCTTCTACTTTTCCCAGCATTATTGTCTTTTCCAAGGAATCCTGCCTTCTCATGAAGTGCCCAAAGTTGGACAGCCTCGGTTTTATCATTTTTCCTCCAGCGATAGTTCAGGCTTAATTTGCTATAGGACCCACTCGTTCGTCTTTATGGCAGTCCCAGGTATTGGCAGAGCTCCCCTCCAACATTATATTTGAAATGAATCCATTTTTTCCCGTCAGCCTTTTTCGCTGTGCAGCTTCTGCCCTTGTACATAGTAACTGGGAATACGAGGGTGTGGATAATCTTGGCCTTAGTCTACAGTGACGCTTCCTTACCCCTGATGATCTTTCCCAGTTCTTTCACGGCTGCCCTTCTGAGTCTCAGTCTTCTCTTGATTTCTTGCCTGCACTCTCCATTTAAATTGATGACTGAACCGAGGTAAACAAAATCTTCAACAATTTCAAGGTCTTTATTGTCTACACTAAAGTTGTGTAGTTCTTCTATAGCCATGATTTTTGTCTTCTTGATGTTCAAATGCAGTCGTGCTTTGGCGCTTTCTTCTTCCACTTTCATCAGAAGTCGTTTCACGTCATTGCTGCTTTCTGCAAGTAAGATGGTGTCATCTGCATGTCTTAGATTGTTGATATTCCTTCCACCAATGTTCACTCCTCTTTCATCTAAATCTAGCCCAGTTTTTTATATGATATGTTCTGTGTACAGATTAAACAGATGGGGATCATTAAGGTGACTATATAACTTATTCAAACCAGGACACTTTTGAGAGTGACAGCGGACACTATTAATAATGACACTGGACAGCAAGCATACATTGATAACGCCTTGGCCAAACTGGAATGTCTGGTTCTCAGGTGGAGTCCAGCTGCTAGACTGGGGAACTTCTTGAAGGCGAGGACCACACCTTATTTATCTGGGTATCCTCAGCATCTTCCTAGAGCCTGATGCATAGTAGGTACTTAATGCACATATGTTGATTGAAGGGGTGACCCGGGAGTAGGGGGTCCCAAGCAGTGCTTTTGAGGGCTCCACAGGATGTTGAGGGGGGAGGGTTGCTAGCAGTCCAGTCTTTCACCTTTGACCCCCATCGTTATTTATAATATCTTGGCTTTCCTTGCAGATATCCCTTCTGTGTACTGTATGCTTTGACCTTTGTATCCAGAGCTTCACAGCATTTCCACAATGCCTGGCTGAGACCCACTGGGCTGAGCCCTGGAGAGGCACCAGCCTGCACCATGCCCTGGCCTTCCTCCCCTGTCCTCTTGGTCAGGGCCTGAGTGCCAACTGGTCAGCATGGGTGCCGGTGATTGGTCTGTCCCTGTGTCTGGTGACTATCTGGTTCCAGCAGCTTTAAAACCTACATCTTGGCTTCCAAGGATCCCCTTCCCTTTTCCCTAGCAGGCTCCTGTTACACAACCCCCATCCTCAGGGCTGCCTGGGTAGCATTCCTGAGCACCTCAGTTTTCCCATCTTTAGGACCCCTGGGGAAAGATGCTAAGTAAGTATGAAGGGAGGCTTATCGAGGCTGAGACCAAGCCTATGTAATTAGCCTGCTTAAAGCGTCCCACCTCTCTAATTATTGTTATGATGGATGTACCCACTTGGCTGGGCATGCCTACTTCTCCTCTCCTTTTTAGAGTTCCCAAGGGGTTGGTGAGGTGAGCAGGAACCCAAACCCCCTGGATTGTGGGAAGTAGTCCCGTCCGTTGCAGGCCTGATTCAAGGGACCTATGAGAAAGGAGATGCCCCACCTTCCTCACCCCCAAACCTGTGTGGGCAGAACTGCCAGGAGGGAAGGGGCGACAGCGAGATGCCCTGGGCCTCAGTCTCCTCATCTGCAAAATGAGGGGGTTGCACGGATGATCTCGGAGCTATCTGGTGCTGTCATTGCACATCTCCACCCTGCACTGCAACTCTGGGCTGGGCTCAGCCAAGCACCCCCAGGGCTCTGTTGGAGGATCCTAAGGCCAATCCCGTCTCTTCCTTCCCCTTCTTGGCTCCTTTTTCTCTAACTGAACATGGGATCGCAGACCCTTGGTAGATGTTTATCCAGTGCTGGGGCTTCCCTCTTCTAGCTGCCCTGGGAGATAAAAGGCCAGGGACAAGCACAGGCCTGGGCCGTATTTCCCAGGCTTGCTGCAGGTGTGGTCCAGCCTGCCAGACTTCCAGGCTGATGTTCTGCCATTTTAGCCACCCCAGAGTGTCCTTCTCAATAGTCCTGTTTTGTTCCCTGCTGTATCCCCAGCACCTAACTTGGTGTGTTGAGTGAATGGTTCCAGTAAAAGTCCTGAGATCGACTCTCATTGGCTCAAACTGAGTCATGTGCCCATCTCCAACCCAACCAGCGTGACCTACCTTATCTGGGTGGAGTCAGCCCCCCCCCCCCCCCCCCCCCGCACCGCCCCCACCAACTCATGGACTGAAATGGGAGAAAGGCAGTTGCCCAAAAGGAAATGATGGGTCCTGTTATCAGAAGAAAGGTCACAGGCAAAAGCAATATGTCCCCTGCATCCTTAGAATGCAGAGCTGCTGCTTTTCTCCTACAGCCATCCACAACACAGCCTCGCGCTTAAAACACACAGGCTTGAATTCTTGTGGGTGCTGGGTGTACTGAGCGCTCAAGCTGCAGTCCCAGGATAACCCTCATTAGTGGAGGATAAGAATAGGGCTCTTCTCGGGGATGCAGCTGGATCAGATGGGGGTGGGTGTCAGGAAGGGGGAACCAGCCCGGCCAAATTGCCAGAACCCCGGGATTCCTTCCAGGCCAGGATTATGGGCAATTGCAGGCATGGAACCCTTCCAATCTATCCCTCCCAACCCTAGCCAAGAGCCTGTGATTGAAAGTCTCGTTCGTTCATTTGGTTCAGGGTGGCATGGAGAGAGGGACACAGCTAGCCTGTGCGTTGGGACATCTCAGATGAGTGCCTTATGCCTTATGTGAGGGGACTCCAGAGTCTCAGCTCCCAGTCTCACCTAATCCACTGCCTGACTCCCAAACCACTCTCTACCTCTTCTGCATCCTTTCTCCATACTTGCGGGAACGGGAGTGGGGTGAGGTGGAGTGCCCACAGAGAGGAGGTCTGCCTTATGTGTTTTTCAGATATTTTATTAAGAATAAGGCATATGACAGTCACCCCTAAAGCACAGGGCTCTATTTCTGTGGGTGAGTGAATACACTCTGAAAAGCATTGGATTAAAAAGCGCAGCCAACAGAGAATTTGGAGCAGGATGCCTCTGCCCTGCTCACGGGGCTCCTGCCAGGGGGTTCTGAAGCCCTGCCTGTCCCCCATTCAAGGCTGGCGCCTCAGCGAGAGGGCGCTTAGGGATGCCCCACCCTCCGCACTGAGGACATGCTGCTCCACACCCTCTCGGTCCCCTTCCTCTCTACCAGGGAGGCCTCTATTCTGCTGCTTATTTGGAGAAGGGCTACCCCATTTCAGCCCTGGACTGGTCCCCTCAACTGCAGGCCACTGTGGGTGGGATGAGGGGGCAGGGGTTCAGAGCCTCATGCTGCATTGCCCCTTGGTCCCTGGCTGGCTTCCAGAACAGGGAGGGTTCCCCACCTGCACTTTCCTTCCTGGTCTGTGCACACTTGGGGTGTGGCTGGAGCTCCAACTAGGGCCCCTGAATGTCTCTGTCAACACACCCCTGCCCCGCTGGGGTTTCGTGCAGCAGAGAAGAGGGGAGAAGCCAGGAGGAGAAAGAATCCTTTCCCTTCTAGTTACCCAGACCTTCCAGGAGCTCGTGGGAAGGAGTCTTTCCTTTGGCAGGGTGGGTCCCCCAGGCTAGGGGATGGGGAGGGCCTCTCCCAACCCTGAGGCTGAGGCCAAGCAGGCCACTGACTCCCAGTCCCATTCTGCTGCACCAAGTGTTCTGTTCCAAAACCCGGAGCAGGCAGCTGGAGGGGAGTCTCTAGTCCATTATTTCCAGGAGACAGATGGGGAAAGGGAATTTCTGCTAAAATTGAGACCCTGTATCAGCCGCAGCCCCTCCTCCAGCCTGCTAGTGGAGGGGGGAGGATCGCCTTATTTCCCTTCCAAGGGGGCCCAATACCTCTGACGTTCAGTGACTCAGCCGCCCCCGCACTTAGGACTTTCTTTCATCTCAGGGCTCTCCAAGCACCCCACAAACAATTAAATGTCATTATCTCTGGTGCTAGAACAGGGACAGGAGTTGGGAGGTGCTGATGGGGTCACTTGGGGAGAGACAGGCAGGCCACCGGAGGATCCCTGGGGTGGGGGTGTGGTGGGAGCCCCAGCAGGACACCTTGGGGCCCCAGGAGGGAAGGGGGAAGAGGGCTATTGCTATAGAGCCAGGGGGAGGCCAGGGGGGTGTTGCTATGGCTTTTAGTAGGTGGGTAGGTGGATCAAGTACTTCACCATCTCTGTAGAAGAAGCGACGTAACAAAGTCACCCTGTTCACCCCAAAAGTGTGGTTGTGGAAGATGAAGGTCTGGGGGGTGCCTCCAGAAAGAGACCCTTTCCCTCCTTCCCACATCCTCTGGGCTCCTTCTGTGAGTGCAGTCAAGAGAGAAGAAAGGCCTCCTCACACAGACCCATTCTGAAAGGGAGGGCGACAGGACGAGGGGTACAGCATCACACACACTTGAAGGGGGGCACAGAAGGCAGAGGCTCAACCAGAGACTGGGGCAGGGGGTAGAGGCAGGGGCAGGCAGAGCAAGGACCCTGGGCCACTACTGTGGCTCAGGTTAGACTAGAGAGCACTGTCTGTCCCAAGGGTGGCCACACCTTGGCCGTCTGATCCCAGTGGCTGGACGCCCAGACCAGGCCTGGTTATTGCTCAGTGGTCTCAGCAGCCCTGAGTGTGGCCAGCTGGGAGGGGCTATATGTCGGTGTGAGGTGGCAGTGTGCTCACTGGGTTTGCTTCCTGCTGATTTCCCCCTCCCTCTAACATATAGAGTGAAAGAGGATATGATTCCGGACTTCCCCCCTCTTCTTCACCGCCGGCCGTATGGGGAGAAGGGTTCATCACCCTTAGAGATTGACTCTGCTCACTGCCCGGATCCCGGGGTGACACAGAATGTACGACCTCAGCCAGGGTGGGGACCTGCCAGAATGCGGTGTTTGTGAGGGAGGTAAAGGCCTCTCCCTACCCCATGTCCTCCCTCGGCAGCCCCTGGAAGACCTCACAGGCACTTAGGACTCGATGCAGGACCAACAGAGGAGGAATGGCGTGGGGCTGGGAGGGCTCTAGCGGTGTGTCTTTCTAGGCTGGGCTTGGGGGGAGGGGCAACCAGCTGGACTGGAACTGCACTGCCTGCCTTCGGTCGGGAGAGGGGAGCAACGCAGCTGGAGGTGGGGGCCTTCCATTTCCATCTGGCCATTCCCCAACCAAGACAGAAGGGCACCATGCACCCCGTCACCTGATAGGATTGGGGGCCTCCCTGGAGGGGGCCAGGCTGAGGACTAACCTGCGCTCTCCCGCCCCAGCAAACTCAAACCTCTAACAACTGCCACTTCCAAGCAGCCGGGTCCTTTTCCCGCCTCTGGGTGCAGCCAGCTAATTAGGAAGCTGGGCAAAACGAGCACCAATAAACAGGACTAGGACAACTCCCAGGGCAGCCTTCAGGTTCCCAGCGACCTCCTGAAGGCAGTTGCTGCCCTTCCACATTCTGGCAGGGCGGCCCGACTCTGGAGCGTTCCCGCTCATGTCCCCAGCTCAGCTCCTAGTCTAAATACCTGGTCGGCATCCCGGGAAAGAACCGAGCTGCAGTCAGCTCTACACCAGGTCCTGCCGCCAAAGCCACTCTGTAATCCTCTCTAAGGGTCTATGGCTGCTACTTTCCATAAGTTCAAACTTCCTTCAGGCCACACTTTCTCCACCAGGAGCTCTGCGAGGAGGTTCTTCTAAAGTGTTCGGTGCTCACGCCTAAGGACCTATCAGCGGCGTAGGGGTAGGAGACGGGGCTTCCGAGGGAAAGGCCCAGCCTCTAGCCCGCCGCCGAGCTTCTCCGCGGAGCAAGGCTCGGCGGGAAGGGCAGGCGTGCGGGGCGCGGGGAGGCCGCAGGGAGGGGCTAGAAGGCCCAAGGGTGCTAAGTGCCACTCTTGTTCCTTTCCGGAGGCCAGCCCAGCGTTCTCCCTCCCGCCAAACGATTGTCAGCTTTCCCGGGGCAGGGCGTGACACCTGCCCCCTCCCCTCCCAATGGCTGGGTGGGGATCGGCACTGCGAGTCCACGCCACAAAAGAAGGTGCAATCGCTGAGCCCCGCGCAGGAGCTTCCTCGCGGGAGGGGAGAGCTCGAAGCTTCGGAAACATCGGGAAATACAAAAGGCGGGGGCGGTGGGACGGGGTTGGGGAGCGGGGGTCGCCTCCGCCCGCCCCCTGGAGGAGGGACCGACTCCCTCGGCCTCGGGGACCTGCCAGCGCGGCCCGAGCTGCGTCCTAGCCGTTGCCCGGCCCCGCCTCCCCGCCCTCCCCACCCCGCCGGCCCCGCGCCTACTCCGGGTCCCCGGGCGCACCGGGCGGGCTGGGCGCGGCCGGCGGGCTCCGGCAGGCCCCGGGCTGCGGGCCGGCTTCGTCCGGGGGCTCCTGGGGGGGCGGCTGGCGCGGGCTGCGGCCGCTGGGCCGCGGGGGCCTCCGGGCGTAGAGGAAGAGCGCGGGGTCGGGCATGGCATCGGCGTCGTCCAGGGCGCCGGCCGCGCGGTCCCAGGCGGCCCAGTCCCGGCC